>NC_090764.1:41901200-41916200 GCF_036898095.1 Palaemon carinicauda
TTCGGTCTTTAAGGGGTAAACATTTATGGTTGTGTAAATTTAACCTTATAAGACAACCTTGATATTTTGTGTATGATTTATGGACTTGAGCTATGAAAAGGTTGTGTAGTAAGATGCAAGTAAAGAAATGGGAGCAGAGGTAAAGTAGGATATTACACCCCTTAACAGAAATGACTCAAATGAATTCTACTAGGCTACCTTAGTCATAAAAACAATATCTAATGAAAATTATAGCAATAAGAGTGAATATCTACAAAATGAAATGAAACTGATTAGCAGCGTGGGATTATATTTTTCACATAAGAGAGGGCAAGTCAATTGAACTCAATCAGGGAAAGGTCAGAATAAGGAACCACAGAATTGGTTCAAACGTTTGAACGCTGACCACCATCATGAACTCTAAGTCGGAGGACAGATATCGTTAGGTCTTCATCCACACTTAGTGACAAGAAGAAAAAAAAAAAAAAAAAAAAAAAAAAAAAAAAAAAAAAAAAAAAAAAAAATACACACACACACACACACACTCGAAAAGAAGATTTTAGGAATGATCTTAATATGCATGTGTACGAAAAGGATATACGTTGTGAAATCTATTGCCATAAATTGCTGCATTAACCAGTCAGTGATTGAAGTCTTGCTTCCTTTCCTAGACATCCGTCATTTTAAGTTTCCTCGGCAGAAAATCATTTGTATAATTATTCCAAGTGACCCTTTACATTTCCTTTCAATCTGCAGTGTAATTGCATCGCTTGACAAACTTGGCCAGGAGTAAAATTACTGTTGCGTATGCTTAGGTAAACAATGATGGGGATCAAAGAGATAAACAAGTTTGATGAGAGAGAGAGAGAGAGAGAGAGAGAGAGAGAGAGAGAGAGAGAGAGAGAGAGAGAGAGTGAATCCCAAATATTCCCTATAACTACGGTATGAAAAATATTAAAGATGCAACCCATTATATCAATATTAAAACTTTTCTTCGCTTCATGCCAGAACCAATAAAGAATTATGCAAATCAGAAAATAGTTCCCGTTAGAAAGTTCGCTTACAAAATCAATACTCGCAAAGAAAAACTCAATTTGACAACAAAAGAACGTAGTCGGAGACAATAAGCATCTGTGGCTTCATGTTTTCTGGGGAAATGAGGGAAAGTGAGCAAGCTTGATCGGATTAATGGGCAGAAGAAAGATCGCTGGGAAAACACATCATCATTACCATTACATGTTAATGGGAGAAGGGGACGTTATTAGTCCTCTTGTAAGGTTTTCTTCTTTTAATGGTTCCCTGGAGATCAATAGGAGAAAGCTACAGCAATGCAGTAACCTGTGTTACGTAACAAAGAGACGATGGTATGGATATGCGTATTCAATCAAATTTCGACAAAATTAAGAATGTATTTTCAGCATCATATATCATCTTACTATTGAATAAAGATGAATCAATGTATGAGAGAAACTATAATGCTCAATTCGATATATATTTGAATAAACAGAAGCAACATCATACTAAGTTTGCCTTGACAGGAACAAACATTTACACCAAAAACATGAAAACATATTTACAGGTTATTTTCTTTTATTTACAATTTATAATGTATACCATAAGCGACCCCATATAGAGATGGGTAAAGGCTGCAGACAAAAAAGAATGTATACCTCAAGTACATGCAGATATGTAGACACCACAAATACAATTTATGGCGAAATCAAGGATATAAAATTTCTTCAATAAAAAAAAAAAAATCACCTCAAAACCAGCCTCAGTTAAGTATTCCTATGGTTATGGAAACTACAGTACCTATACCTGTACATAGGTATTATAATGGAAACCATTCTCCGAACACTTTTCCTACAAGCCTCCAAAATTTCACAAATTACCACATCAAAATGCCCACCTGCACACACAAACTACCACTAATCTATCAATCTATCAATCTACTTAAACAGATATATAGATAGGTATTCTACGAAGAAGTACTGAAGTGAGTAGGCAGACCTAATTTTGCTACAATGACAAAATTACCTTAAACCCTTTGTGTACCATTATTCTCCAAATAGAGAGCGTTCGGAGAACAACAATTTCTCCCTTGTATTAGTAAAATCCAAATTTTCTAGCAAATCTAGTCAGGAGAGTAATGAATTCATATTTTATTCATAATTACCCGAAGCACTCATAAAATATCCATTGGCAGCGAAAACAGCAGACGTGAACAAAAACAAAACATGGACATAAACTGCGGCGCCAGCATCAAAGATTTAGAATAGATAGGCCTACGGGGACCGCCCGACATGAAAAAGAGGGTCCTTCAGGCGTTCATTCTTGGCATATAGGCCTACTAGTACTAACACAAACCACCTTTCGCTACTAGGGGTGAAAATATGGAAATTCTTTCACCAAGGCTTTTGAGATAAGATTGCTAGCATCATGGTCCTCTCCAACCTTGCTGCGACTCAACAATATTGCCCATAGCCCATTTGCGTCAAAATCTACTCTGTTGAGGTTTTCGGAACTTGCCTTTAATCATTCCTCCTGCGCTCTCACCGGCATAGATTTCCTGGAATCCCACAAGATTAAAAATATGCTGCCATAGGCAACAGGAAAGTAATGTATCGCTTAAAAGTGCTTGATAAAAGAAGTGCCTGAGGGATTTCAGGAGGAGCAGCAACCTTGCCTTTCTAATATTTCTGGAACAACAACAAGGAAGTGCGGCAATAGGAGTAAATTGAGATGAATAGCTCGGCGTGCTTTGAGGGTATTCGACCGAGACCGTCTCGACAAACTATGGAAGGGCCTTCTGTTTAGGTGCATGAAGAATCATATGCTGAGGAATCTTTCTGCATCAGGGTTTCATCCACGATCCAGCACTATCTTGTGTCAACCTATATAAGAGGGAACTCCTTGGTGCTAATAATTCTGAATATATATATATATATATATATATATATATATATATATATATATATTTATATATATATACATATACATATATATATATACACACACACACATATATACATATATATATATATATATATATATATATATATATATATATATATATACTGTATATATTGTATGTGTGTGCATACAAAGTAATGAATATATTCATTGGGCCAAAATCCTCTTACATTTGAATACCAATCAGTAATAATGTCGCTAAAGATGATTCTCCTGGACTTCTGTACACGTAAAAGCAAATCCTTATAAATGCCTTTCTATCTTCTGGCCCTCCAAACACTTGAAAGATTAATTACTTTTAATAACTTGTGGCCCTTTTTCTCTGCCGTTGGGCCTTTATTAATACCCAAACGATCTCCATTTTATTCTAATTAAGTCAATTTCATTTGCTAAGCCTAATAGAAGTGTCACATCTCATGGGTAATGCAAGGATATTTTCATTGACATATAAAAAAGAAAAAAAACTACAACAGCAAAATTAGCCCATCTGTATAATAGGCCTAAGAGATCACAAGATGGTCGGAGTCAAGGATATATAAATATGTATGAGTTTATCGCACATCTCAAATGTCAGGGCTACAACAGAATTATTACTCAGAAGGAATGTTTATATCTAATTACTTTGCTTCACATTTAACACCATATTGTTGTGAAATCTCTCTCTCTCTCTCCTCTCTCTCTCTCTCTCTCTCTCTCTCTCTCTCTCTCTCTCTATATATATATATATATATATACATATATATATATATATATAATTTTCTATAATATATATATATATATATATATATATATATATTGTATTATATATGCATATATATTATTTATATATATTATATAAATGCAAAAGAAGCAAGGAAAGGAAGATACGACAATGGATTGACGAACTATAAAAAAAAAAAAAAAAATGCGGGTATAAACTGGCATAGAAAGACCATAAACAGGCGCGAATGAAAGGGTATGTCTGGGGCCTTCGTGCCGCAATGGACTAGTAACGGATATATATATATATATATATATATATATATATATATATATATATATATATATATATACTGAATATACATACATACATACATACATATATATATATATAATATATATATATATATATATATATATATATATAAATATATATATATATATATATATATATATATATATATATATATATATATATATATATATATATATATATATATATATCGTTGACCCGAAATAATAACTCAGAAAAGCATTACAAAAATGTTACCAATAATCAATTGTCTCTATTTTATTACACAATGAAAATTAGAAAGATGATATATATCGCAGAAAATGCCATAGTATGCTTACAACCACAAATCACAGCTCTGTTAGATTCGAAATAAACATCCCATAAAACAAGAGAGAAGAAACACAGCATTCAAACTGTGTGAACAGCAGAGAAAGTGGTGAGAACAGTCGCTCGCATTTTCAACACATTGTTTCCCAGCACATAATGGAGCGCAGACACAATAGATCCTTTATTTGTTTCTCCTCAAGTACCCCCAAGACTTAAGAGGTCCACAAACACCTATTCTGTTTCTTCTTATGCCTACCCAATACACAAAAGGAGGGAAACAGTGCAGGAAAGAAAAGCAAGAAAATGTTACGGAGAAAATGATCTACTCTACATTGCTGGCCCCACCCGCATTTACGCAACATGGGGGAGCTGAAAGACCTTGGAAACATTGATAGAAGTAAAATGGATGTTATCTACAAAGGAATAGATAATACCCTTATATTTGTCAATTATCGTTAATGTCGCAAGATTACAAAATAACCTTTCTTTTGTGGACGTACTTAACCTAACGTCTACATTTCATCAGAGAAGGACTTAAGAGTTACAACAATATTGGTTAATTCTCCAATACCCATATACTGCACCCATATAACGATCTCTCTCTCTCTCTCTCTCTCTCTCTCTCTCTCTCTCTCTCTCTCTCTCTCTCTAACAAGAGGCAGAGGATAAGGGAAAACATTATGCAGGTAAGTGATGTGAAGCGACGTCTGAAACTTTGCACACCCTAAGAGTATCTATGTCTTAGTGGTCTGTAGAAATAATATACAGTAGTGGGACGAGCTCGGAAGGAAAGAGTAACCCCACAGTTACGAAAGAGCCGTCTTCGTTTCATAACAATGGATTTGGAACGCTACGTTGACTGGGGCTTTGCTGCTTTTACGGAACAGCAGCTCACAGAAAACCAGAAACTAAAGGTATAACCATGTCTTGAATCATCAATACACTATCATCTTTTCAAGGTATGATGTGAAAAGAGAAAGGATATACCACCGTCTTAGAGATACATATCTCAAGAGGCTATTATTATTATTATTATTATTATTATTATTATTATTATTACTAGCCAAGCTACAACCATAGTTGGAAAAGCAAGATGCTATAAACCCAAGGGCTCCAACAAGGAAAAATAGCCCAGTGAGAAAAAAAAATAAGGAAATAAATAAATGATGAGAACAGATTAACAATAAATCATTCTACTAACAGTAATAACGTCAAAACAGATATGTCATATGTAAACTATAAAAAGACTTATGTCAGCCTGTTCAACATGAAAACATTTGCTGCAGCTTTGAACTTTTGAAGTTCTACTGCCAACTACCCGATTAGGAAGATAAAAAAACAACAGTATCTCAACAGCAGTAGAACAAAAATAATAAAGTGAAAAGCAACAATGCCGCCATCTCCATAGACACAGGAAGCCTTACAAACAAAACCCAGCTTTCGTAAGGTGATATGTTTTCCAAGTCTTGTCGCTCGTAAGCCAAGAACTGTCAAATAATCAGAATCCTCGACTCCAGTCTCAATAATGCGCAGTGAACCAGTGTTCGGGAACGACGAGGGAGATCGAGAAACTGAATTGTCCTTGTTCTCATTTTTAGTACTTGTTTTTAGTACTTGTTTATGGGATCGTAGGGTAAAAAAATGGTTGTTAATTAATAATAACAATAATAATTTGTTGATATCATCACCATTAATATTATTATTAATATTATTATTATCATTATTACTATTATTATTATTATTAAAAGATCGCCCACGTACAAAGAAAAAAAATACAACATACTCCTTAGTAGTTAAACAAATTGTTAATAATGTTGTATCCTGCTTATAACAATAGAAAAAAAAGCATAATATGCATCGTAATGCCCCTGGTCACGCCCAACATACGCTTCTATAGATAGAACATGAGCCCACACTACAAAGAATGCATAAGAATGTGCGTTGTTGATGAAGTATAAGTCCTGTAAAACTTGGTAAGACTACTTTCAAATTCTATGAAGACTTTTACCTTTTTCCATAGAGCATGACTAATGACCATTTCGGAGCATTAGAAATGCTCATAAAAGAGTATTAAGAATGATTACGTATCTAAAAAAAAAGATATGGAAGGTTGGCTTTTGTTTAAAATCCCGCAAGTATAAAATCCATCTTATAAATACGAATGAGTAATCAAATTTTGATATAAAGCTTTACATTTGAATAGGATTGTGACCATAAAAGTCGCCCACATTTACTTTTTCACACAAAACATCAAACCATGAATGAGCTATCATTAGTAAATAAACAAACCATTTTATATTAAATATATTTCAAAATCAAGGAAGAATGGGAAGCGGAGAGTGGGGAAGGATAAGGAATGGGGATTTTAAAATTGAAATGGAAAGCAACACCTTGACAACCAGGATGACAGAGCTTAAGAGATATATTAACATGCATCTGTGCTCCTTCCTTACACGCAGTGGATTCTGAAGATCGAAAAATGGTTGGGTCTTACGCCGTCCTTCGTGTTACAACCTCTCATCAAATTCTCTTCCTTACATGCTGCATGTTCCCATCTCATGTCCTCGTCTAATAGTCATTAATTTCTTTTTTTAATATCCGATTACGGAGCTGTGTGGGGGAGGGAGGTTTAAGGGTGATGGAACAGATGACTATAAGTCTTAAAGACGTCACAGGATTATTGTTCAGTGTTGCCTACATCCACACTAACAATCTTTACACCTTACCTTTTATTTATTAATAAATAACATCCACACAACATATTTTACGATTCCCTCATTGTATGTCAACTCCTTAAATGGGCGCATAAGGAAGAAAACGGGCTCAGAATTACTAAAAGCCTTCATCAACCATATGAGCAAGAGCGTTCTAGAACTCATTTTACTCCACAAGCCTCTACAATAAATCAAGAAGCGGGTTCAATAAAAACAATTTAAAACACATCAGATAAACGATATATAATATCAAATTTTATATTTTGATTTCAGAGGCCAGTAAAAGAGGATTCCACGCATATATCGAAAGAAATTCTAACATATTACTTTCAATAGGACAATAAAAGTATGTTATTTTCTCATAAACATACATCTTTGAAAGTACTTAATACCATAATAAACGTTTATTAAATTAGTGACAAAGAGAAAACTGCATCACGTTGTAGTATAATTATTAAAATAAATGTAATACCTTATAGAATTTCCACCCAAAACTATCTAAAGTGAATATTATTAGCGCTGGTGTTCAACCTCAAAATGATAAGATCAATGCAGGATCGAATGAATCTAATCAAAATAACCACTTAAACACCACTAAACAATATTTACAGCTATTGTCAACCTAGGCGATCTTATCAACTAGGTCCCAGTCAAGTTAACTGTGGAACCAAAATTAGCTGTGAACTACTATCAAAATTGGTACTTGGATTCAGTTTCATATGCTAACACGACACAAATTCATGACCCCTCACAAATACAAATATTTATTTTCGCGCACGTGCGCGCAAACAGACAGACACATGAATATATATATATATATATATATATATATATATATATATATATATATATATATATATATACATACATACATATATATACACATACATAGATATATATATATATATATATATATATATATATATATATATATATATATATATATACATACATACATACATATATATACACATACATATATATATATATATATATATATATATATATATATATATGTATGTATGTATATATACATATATATATGTGTGTGTGTGTCAATATAATGTTCTCTTTTTTCCACGTTTTTTTTTTTATAATAATCCTTATGCCTGCAAGGTAATTTACGAAGAAATTTAGGGAAAACCTTCATAGACCCAAACCAAAGAATACAATATACTAGTATTTAACACGAAATGCCGCTGGTCGTTCGAACACCGTAGTTAAGCAACGTTGACTCTAGTGACCACCCAGAAAAGACAGACGTTCTCGGCATAGGAGGCCTTTGAACATCCAGAAGGCTGGGAGTGAGGTTAGGAACAACAACAAGGCCATTTTCATCATCATGCTGGCCACTGCGGATTGGATGATGGTGGTAGACTTTAGTTTGATCGCTCACACCAAACCAGCCTAGTATGGGTGGTCCTGACTAGTACAGCTTTGCTGATCATGCTGATACACAAACTCTTCCACCACTCCAAGGCATTTCAACTCAGAATGCGTTAGAAGGATTGTATTATGTTCCAAATTCTTGTTAGAAACTACAAGGGTTAGGCTACACCCCTTTTCGGGGAAAGAAAAAAAAAAAGAAGAAAAAATCGAATAAAAATGGGATTTAATGCTATTTAATAAAAAAAAAAATCACATTCTCAGGACGAATCCCTCTCCTTTTTCATTATGGTTACGAGGCCATGAAACAGCCAATGGGTCAGACAATAACTCACCGTAATAACTACCGTTTCGTCGGTTGACGACGAGGGCGTCATATTAGGAGAGAGATGTCCCACCATCACGCAGTGGCGTAACTACCTACGGTTTCCCCAGCCTATACCCCTTCTCGGAACGCACCAACTTTGACCACCACCTATTTACAAATTCATTGGATATCCGTCCAAAATTACAAACCTTCCAATTACCTATTCTTACCCGCCACCTTTCCCCTACACCCAATGATGCTAATTATATTCCTTAGGACTCCTTTAATTCTGTCTCCACCCTACTATTTCATTCAGCACTTTTTCTGGGCCATACGATAGCCACTTTGTCTTGTCAGCTCACTATTCCCCCACAGCACCATTCCCCACTTCCGGGAAGGGGTCAATTTAGCATAAGAATTCCTGAGAGGAGAGAGAGAGAGAGAGAGAGAGAGAGAGAGAGAGAGAGAGAGAGAGAGAGAGAGAGAGAGAGAGAGAATTATATCATGAATGGTTTCACCCCAATGGGGAGAGGATTACCTAAACGAGCTTTCCTGTTTTGATGGTATACAACTTATGAGAGAGAGAGAGAGAGAGAGAGAGAGAGAGAGAGAGAGAGAGAGAGAGAGAGAGAGAGAGAGAGAATTTAAATTGTATTTTTTTAAATGTTACCTCTTATTAAGACATATTTTAGATAAGAATGAAACAGCACCGTCTTCATAAAATAAAATAAAAATATGGTAAAGGCACAAACAAAGAAGAGATAGTTACCTAACAAAGTAAAATAAATTATCATCTGTCAAAATAGACATTAATCTTTTCTTTTGACGGACCTCCTTCCTCTACCATAAAGCATCGTATCGTAAAATATGTATGTCTTATGTCAAAGTAATCAGTTTATAGTCGGATACAATACTTTCAGTTGGTAAAATCTTGACCATAGTCCATGAGAAAATATTATAATATTGAATGTTATCATTTCTCATAGTTGCTAGGTAGTCATTAAAAGGAAATATCTCTTAATGAGATAAGTACGCGTGAAAATAAGACGATACAATTAAACGAAGAGATAATAGTCTGGCATTAGTTTAAAGTTACAAGAAGAAAATAAGACGAAGATCACTTACGGCATAAAATAAATTATTACTTACAAAAAGAAAATAATACGGTCATTAACGGCATAGAATTAGTCAATACTTACAAGAAGAAAATAAGACGAAAATATCACTTAAATAAAAACCATTTATTAGTTACAAGAAGAAAATAATACAAGATCGCCTGGGACATAAAAATCAGCCATTACTTACAAGAAAAAATTAATCGCATCACATAATACCATTATCTTTTGTTGAATGGGAAAAATGAATAGGGTCCTTGATGGACAAAGATCGTCGCTATAGATAGCTCTTAATTAAGCACATTGCCAATCCCCCTTACCATCTTCCCCTTCTTGTGCCACCTGTGATAATATTTTCTTTGAAAGACAACGCGCTATGCAATACACTTAAGAGTAATTCCATTTCCCAAACTGTTGTGCAGTTTGATTAGGTTGAAGGGATTCAACTAGGTTTGCAATTATCCATCAATATTTGAATTATTTATAAAAATAAATATATGGTATTATCAGATTTCACTGCCCCTCAACACTAAAGAATTGCATAGTTTGAAATCCCATGAGAGAGAGAGAGAGAGAGAGAGAGAGAGAGAGAGAGAGAGAGGCTGTCGCCACTCCTACTAATCCCATTTGATCATCACAATCATTATGAATCATCCAGCATGATGATCAGATGAGAGGAATGCAACAGCAGCGGCGGCAACATTACAACACCATTTAATCAATCTTTCGTACGTATACATCATCGTTTGTTACCATCAAAATTGAACAAGTCAAACAAGCGCTGCCACAGCAAGACCCCTCTCTCTCTCTCTCTCTCTCTCTCTCTCTCTCTCTCAAAACTATGTTAAAAACTTAGATTTAATTTCTTGTAGGATTTTATTAAGGAACATCTCTCTCTCTCTCTCTCTCTCTCTCTCTCTCAACGATGTGTAAAACTTGAATTAAGCTCTTGTAGGATTTGATTAAGGAACAAACTCTCTCTCTCTCTCTCTCTCTCTCTCTCTCTCTCTCTCTCCAAGTCATTCATAATCATCAAGGGAATCATTTCCTCGGTTTCTGTCATTCGCAATGAGTGATTCATTTTTATTGGGGGGATAAAAAGAGATATGGTCACATTTGTCATCATTAACATTGAAATATCGTTAGATGTCGCTCGACGTCAGGGTTCTACAGTAAATATACTGAACTCCTCAAAATGATATTAGTAGTAAGCAATTATCATGTTAGTTATACCGACCTTATATAACTCTTTATGTGGTATCTTGAAATACCTAAAAAGGTTAATGCCAGACATTAATAGCAAACGTCAAAAGACAACCCGCACTTCTGTACAAGTGCCACACACAGCGAACCGTATGGGACCTTCTGCGTAAATTGGATTTAATTGTGAAAAGAGTAGCTACTATTATAAACCAATCGATATCAAAGCAATTTCAATATATAAAATGAAAACAAACGAATTATCCCGAATTGCTGGAAGAACTCTTCTTACTAGCGCAAGTTACCTATTCCAATTACCCCGATTTAACTATATTAAAAATAATAACACCATGAAAGAAAATAAATCGTGAAAAATTAATAACAGCAGTTGAAAATATAAAGAAATCAAACAACCAAAAAATTCAACTAAGCGCGAAGGGAGAGATTCATGTTTCACAGAGGGGAGAGATCTTAAATAAAAAAGGAGGCATTTTCAAATGAGCAACACGGAGCTGAGGGCGTTGGGGTGTGAGGTTCAATGAGTTCTCACATGGATGTCGCAGATTCCATATTCCATCCCTGAAACAATTCAAGTCGTTCTGCACTTTTACATTTCATAGCAAGGAAAAAAAATTCGCCTTAATTTCGTCGTCGTCACATCTGATGATTGATATCTATACATTTGTATATCGTTTAAATTTGTGAAAACGTAAATTCCAGCGTAAATTGCCGAGATTTTATCAAATTTGACTGGTATAGATTAAAGCTTCCTTCGCATATGGTCGTATATTTCATTAACTTTTTTCTTGAGAAGACAGATGCGGGAACAGCTGCACAAAGAAAAACTAGGTCACTTTAAGAAATACACACAGGTCGATGAACTTCTTTCTAATGACAAGAAATCTGCTCATTAATGATTATCTAATTCCAGGAGCATGAAGGGATGGTCATGTTCCAAAAATATGTTAAATGGAGGAATGATAATAACAGCTGGCTCGTGTGATTGCGGCTCCAAAATATATGATGTACGCTTCAGTATAGGATCAGTTTACTTACCGAATTTCTCCGACCGCAACATGTAAAAATATTCCTTTGAAATTAATCCTACCTAATGCAATGGAAAGCTCTGAACTGAATAATATTAATAATATTAGCAAGAACAATATAAATTAGCGATGCTAATTGAACTTGAGATTCCACATATTAATGTAATGCTCTTAGGAAACAGCTGAATGTTGATCTTATAAAAAAATACTCATTAAGTCTTACATAAAGTGCTGAACGATCGAAGTTGTGTCAATAACCCATACTCAAAATCATAAAAAATAACAAATGGAAAGTAAAGCATGTAAAGAGAGAGTGTTTCATTATTGTACTCCTCACTACTCACACCTAACTAGAAAAAAATCAAGTGAACAAACTTAAGGTAAAAATGACAAGAATTTTATCAGTGAATCTTACGTCAAACGAAGCCCCAACTCAAAGGATCTTCATAGTACCAACGACATTATAATAGCGCTACCTAATCTACTTAAAAGATTACGACTAGTATTCAAGAGTGCTGCAATGGTCGCGTCTAGATTACGTTCTGGGACGAATTTTATCTGATGATAACCGCTTAAACATCACATTTTCAGGGTAGTTTCTCGGCCCATTGCTTTCCATACTACATACTAAGTGGTTTGATAGAAAATAAGCCGTTGCATATGCAGATGATGCTTCTCTCTTTACACCAATTCCATCTGAATGTATAGACATGATTGCTGAATCCTTTAATGGAGATCTGATTAAGATTAGTGGATGGTGCAGGTTATTGGGGATAAAGTTGAACTCTAACAAAACTCAGAGTATGATTGTAATTAGGTCGAGGACAGTGGCTCCTGAATATCCAGATCTATGCATCGACAATGCCTCTTTAGATATAAGTAACTCATTCAAGATTCTAGGTGTGAATCTTGATTGTAAACTTACTTTTGAGAAACGCATTCACTACGTTTCTTCTTTACACAAAAATAGCTTATTGAGAGTCTTGAGATTTTCGATGATAAACCTATCCTGAGGAACTATTTTAATTCTTTCCTTCTACCTTGTCTCGAATATAGTTCTCCTGTCTGGTCTTCTGCTGACTCTCATCTTAATTTGCTGGACAAAAACTTGCTGTTTATTTAGGTCCTTATTCTAATCTGGATATCAATCTCTGGCACCGTCGTTAAGGTAGTTCATTATCGATGTTATATTATATTTTTTTCATAATTCAGATAATACATGTGCACTCAGTTCTTCCCAGACTGTACCTGTACGTAGTACTAGGTATGAAGTTACTTCTAACAGTCATGCCTTCTCCATCACAAGGCACAATAATACACAATATTCTAAAAGATTTATCCCAAGGTATGATCAGATGTGGAATGATTTTCGTATTCTGGCGGTTGAATCGATGAAACTTGAGAAGTTCAAACTTTTTGCAAAAGTTTTTCGGTTGCACAGGTTGACAGTTGACAGAAGTCTCGTTTTATAGTTAATATATGATTGATCTAGTTCAACGTCGATACTGATCTTGAAATGTTTTGTATGCTTGTCCATCTATAGTCAATTCTTTTTAGTTAGGCAGATTTGTACCGACTCGCAAGGGTGCCCTTTTAGCTCGGAAAAGCTTCCTGGTCGCAGATTGGTTGGACAAGATAATTCTGACCAATCAGAGAGCAGGGAACTTTTCCAAACTAAAAGGGCACCGCTGCGAGTCGGTGCAAATGCGCCTCATTAAAAAAAATGAGTATAGTTTCTTATTTCCTTCTTCCCTTTCCTCAGTGGACTGCTTTCCTTGTTGGAGCCTTTGTGCTTGTAGCATTCCAGGGTTGCAGCTTGGATAGTAACAATAAAAATGATAATTTTCCAAGCTGAAACATACAGTTACGTATCAATTAAGCAAGTTCTAAGTCACCAATGCATAAAAACTTGAGATTAATCTATTCCATCCATAAAAATAATGTAAAATTATTTCTTCATAAAATCATATCTCATCTTATTCCAACATTGAGAAACAATCGTTATCTTTTCAATGGCATTCTTATCATAACTGTAGGTTATCAAGAAATTCACAGCAAGTAGCTTCGAAGACAATCTTATCAATAAGTAGATGATTAGCCAGCCAGACTCTAACACTGTATCTACATCTATATATATATATATATATATATATACAGTATATACATATATGTGTGTGTACAGTATATATGTATGTATATACATACATACATACATATATATATATATATATATATACATAATAAATATATTTATATATTTATCGATATTGTGTGAGGTGTCTATCGACCAATTATCAATGATATATACTGTAAACCTCTCTTTACAATATATGAATATCTTTTTATTCATGAGTAATTAGTGTTTATTAATTATCCCTTGTTTTATGAATCTCTTTCATCATTAACAATCTAAATATCCTATAATATGAAGAGTCTGTAGAGGCAAAAATGTTTTTTTTATTTTTTATCTGTTTATTTCATTTGGAATCCGCATCTTAATAACAGCTATCATCTTCTTACCCTTTAAATCCAGAGTTACCTAACTGAGGCAGTGGATTGGCAAAGGATCTAGTGCCTCACGGGTAGTGGATAAGCAAATGATCTAGTCCCTCATTGAGTCAGTGGATAGGAAAAGCATCTAGTACCTCACTGGGACAGTGGATAGACAAAGCATCTAGTGCCTCACTGGTATTGGATAGGCAAAGCCTCTAGTGCCTCACTGGTAGTGGATAGGCAAAGTATCTATAGTCCATTTCTTTTAGCGAGTCATATTTGCACCGACTCGCAACGGTGCCCTTTTAGCTCGGAAAAGTTTCCGGATCGCTGATTGGTTAGAATTATCTTGTCCAACCAATCAGCGATCAGGAAACTTTTCCGAGCTAAAAGGGCACCGCTGCGAGTCGGTGCAAATATGACTCGCTAAAAGAAATGGACTATAGACCTTCATTGAGACAGTGGA
>NC_090764.1:41921200-41928700 GCF_036898095.1 Palaemon carinicauda
TTAGGCAAAGCTAGATTTAATAAAATAAATCAATTTAATTCAAACAGAATACACGAATTTAAATGCAAGAATAGTAATTTGGGTTATAATTACCAGATACCATAAAGACCTAATAAAATCTTTGCATGGTGTCGATTAATTACCTTTGTCAACGAACAATATTGCAGGTTTCTTGGTCCCTCCCCTCGTCTTATCCATGTCCATTTTCCTCTTGGTTCTTCTCTCGCCATTTGTCACCTCTTCCTCTCCCTTCTTTGGCTTTGCTTCTTCCTGATTTCTCGTGTCTTTCTTTAACATTATTTCCTTTTTCAGCTGTTTTTCAGGCATCTTTTTCAAAGGTTTAGGCATCATTTTCAAAGCGTTTCCCATTGACTTCATCTTACTTTCCCGTTCAGACACTTTACTTTCTGTCTTTTCTTTTGGCGTCTTCTTTACATCAGCTTTGGTTATTTGCAATTCAGCATTTTCGATGCTCTCCATTTTCCCACCCCCTTTGCCCTCTTCTTCTGACTTCCCTGACGTTTCTATAGCGTCCGAAAGAGAGACCTCGGTAGCAGTGTCATCCATCAATACGACATCTTCAACAGTGCCATCAGCTCCCAATGCGACAATAAGAGTGGTATCTTCCATACTTTGGTCAAGAGCGATAGGTCGCTCTGTTTGCGAATGGTCACCTATTTCAACTGTGTCATTATTGCTTCCATCGTTTAAGATATCTTCATCTCTCATACTCTGGTCTGTCGCCGCATCTTCAGAGTCATCAATCTGGATGGATGCCGGAGGCGTTATGTCCACCTGTGATGACAGGTGAGGTAGACTTTCGCTGGCAAAAACTATATTTTCACTTACGTTAATTTCACTTCCCCTCCTCATGTCTTCGGCCAATTCGTGGTCTCTCACGACCACAGCCCCAACACTTTCATTCTCCTCTTTCTCTCTCATTGATCTGTCTACGTCAGTTCCATCCTCTACGTCTATTCTTTCCTCTTCCTGTACGTTATATTCTCCCTCGACGGACTCCTCCTCCATACAAATATCTTGAACGTCATCGTCAAAGCCTCCCATAACCATGGCATTTTCTTCAGTTTCTTCCATCTCGGTGACGTTACATTCCATGGCATTAATCTCTTCTGCCTCTTTGGCACTAATGGCACTCTCAAGACTCCTCTCAATGCTCCTTCCCAGGTCAGTTTCGTCCATGACATTATTAGTATTCTTCCCAACGTCCATTTCTTTCAACATTTTCTCCACATCTTTCAAAGGATCCTTTTGAAATACTTGGAGTGAACTTGGACGGAGCTTTTTATTGCTTAAAGAAACAGTCGATGAGCTACCAGTGGGCGATATTTTTCGACCTGGTTTAGAAGAATTTTTTAAAGCCGGTTTTTCAGGAGATTTACTACTGCGATCTTTTGAGGGTGACCTACGAACAAAGGACGTATTCGAACTGACATCAGTTGTTGCTTTCATATTTACAGAATCTCCCGTTTTCGCTGAAATCGCCGGTAGTTCTTTCATACTAATTTTCTTTGGTTTAATTTCATTCTCAGAGTTACTTCTCTCAGATGACTTCTTCCTCTTAGGGATGATGACAATGCCTTTGGTATCCAATTTATTAATATTATCAGTTGTCTTCTTTTTGGTCGAAGTAGTCATACCCGTCGTCACATTTTCATCCACTGTCTTTCTGCTCCTTGAATTCTCTCGATTGGCCTTCTTTTCCACGCTGTTACTTCGCCTACTGCGATTCTCATTCATTTTCTCTTTTGACTCTTTCCCATCTTTCTTCTTATCCTTCTGGATAGGTGTCATTGCCTTCAAGTTGACAACATCGCCTTTATCGGCCGTCCCCCCAGGGGCGGTTGTCACGCCCTTTGCAATTGGAGGAAGTCTGTCTGTGTTCCTGAGCCGCGTTGGCGAAGCGATCTTCGTCTGAGGTATTGATCTCTTCGGTGATGACGAAGAAAAGCTCGAGCCTGAGGTTGAGGTGGGCAGTTTGGAGGCCGGAAGGGTCGGTACCTGGCCATCTGCGTGTTCATATACCTGGCCGCTTGAAGGAGGGACTTGGGACGAAGGCAGAGACGTTGCTTGCTTCATAGAAAGCGATGTAGGGGAAGGTAATCCCGAAGGTGACATGATGGGCATATGTTTAGGAGGCTGTGTGGATTGGGGCTGACCTGTGACCTGGGTTCCAGGTCTAGAATGGGACTGCGTGACCTGCTGAAAAGCATGTCTGGTGGGACTTGGGCTGCGATGCACAGGGGGTGGTTTATACCAAGTAGTGGAGGGACCATTTTTGATGGGCATGGTTAAAATGTTTGAAGCGTGAAGATGACAAACCAAAAAAAACTCAAATCATAATAATGATTAGAATAATAGCATGCCATAAGTTCTTGTGGCCCTTAGTTTGGCATCGCCAAATTGACCCTAAGGCGCAGTACCTTCATTTCCGTTGCTGTCTCGCAGGTGGTGAGAACCAACAAACACATTTTCCTGTTATCACTCAATAGTGTAAAAGGAAACACAACCATCACACATCCATATCAAATCTAGATAAAAAGAACACGCCTCCACAAAGAAGACTTGTTACAATCTTCAAACTAAAATGATTGATCTCTATTGTTTATTATAAAACAACTCATTTTATCAGGGGCAATTGCAGACTTTGACAAGCCGACAATAGGTCATGTGAAATACAACAATGAGCGGTCTTGTGATGGGATGGGCGGGCTGAGGAGATATTGACGTAAATGTTTGGTGGAATGATGGCAAATCCAAACAGAAAATCACATCAACAAATAACGGTGAATCTATTGTACACAATCGCTAACAATCTCCAATCAAGAGTTGATTTCAAGGAGTCCGGAACACATTTGGATGAAGTGATTTCTACGAGGAATTCCTTAGCGCTGATATACACGAGTATGGATAGAAATAAAAAAACGTCAACAAATCTCTTATTACAAAACGACGAAACAATTGGATGATAAAGAAGGTGCCAGTACACTTGGAGCAGTGCCAGCCTACGTCGAGCTTTTTTTATGAAGCTTCATTCAAGAAAATCGTACTTTTCGTTGTTACCATTTTCTTTATAGTACAGTTAACGTAATTTTCATCACTTGTGTTTAAACAGTTCATAAACGTCTTCTGAACATCCACATTTAAACACTAACTCAAACAGCAAAATCAACGTAGCCCAAATAAAAATACTTTCTGTTCTTTGTACAGCATTATTATACGCATTTTTCCAGTTTCTTTTCACGCGCGGTCACACATGACATCGTTTACTACAGCGTAATAGTACAAATATACGCTCATTTAAAGCGTTATGAAACATATTAAACACTAAAGTTACATCATATTATGATCATCGGCGACGCTACATTTCCCGTAGGGCCAACACTAATCCGACAATTACATGTAATAATTGTGCACGTGACCCTACTTGCGGAGCAGTCGCAATATCTTCCTTACCCTGCCACCTCCTATTCCACACTGACTGAGGAGAACAGAACAGACTGAGTCTGACTGTGTCGGGGAGAGAGAGAAAGAGAGAAAATTCACTTGCGAGTTGCGAGCCACAAACTACCACCCAGACTGAGACCCACCAGAGGACTCTCTCTCTCTCTCTCTCTCTCTCTCTCTCTCTCTCTCTCTCTGTAGCATTAGTCATAGTAACAATTTGGCCCTTTGGATCAATTGTTCTAAAGACAGTATCACTTTATTTCCGCAACCTCGTGTGACAGGTCACCTTTTAGAATATGCTATTTCAACAGTAATACCATTGTATTTTGTTATACACCTGATTCTTCTCGTTGAGACTCACAGTTTATACGACCAACAAAACTTAATTATACAGAAACTGGTAAAAAAAAAAATGCGTAGCACATGTGATTTGCCGAAAGTTAGGAAATCAAATTAATTATATTAATATCGTATAAAATACTTTTAATCTAAAGAAATATAAATACCATTTATCAAATTAACAGGTTCCTATAGAATATATCATATAATAAACATGAAAAATCAGAGCAAAGTGAAAAAAGACGCAAAATGTAATTGCGTACGTTTTACATCAGAATGTTTATTGGCACCTCAATGTCACCTTGGTAAGTTGTTCAGTTACATGCAAACATCGCCACAACTAATAAACAAACTATAACAAATAAAAACCTGAGGATGATGGGCGCTTTTAACAACCCCAAAGAGAAACGCGATAAAAATCTAAAGAAATTTGAAACGATAAAAAAAGGAGAAATCCTTCACTTGTAAAAACCTAAAGACGTGAGTGAAATCTACGGACTTTTCTCTGAGGTATTCGATCAATTCGTGGGAAATTTTGCGAGCGCCGTCACGCGGTCTTTCCATCTTGTTTTAACTTTGCCAATTTAATGCTTCAGACGAATATCCTGGGTCTCGGTGGTCGTGTGGGTGTTCGATATTGATCGTCACTTTGTTTCATCTGATCGAAACCATTCCAAATCTTATGTATTTTACTGCTCTGGTTTTCAAAAGAAAAAAATTATAATAGATTGAATCTAGGACAATCATGATAATTATAATAAAAATCGATATTACTGAAATGATTAAACTCTGATAATACAAGAATAACGTGAATAAAACACCATGCCATGTCTAACAATCTTGGGGATTAAAAATCCAGAGTTACATACATTGTATTAAGGAGAGAAAAAAAAAAACCCAGAAACCAGTAGATTTCGCACTTTTTACAAAGTGCTTCTTCAGCTGAAGAGGCACTCTAAAAAGTGCGAAGCTCCTGTAAACCTATACATATACAATTTCTTTTCCCAAGATTAGAGTTTTCTATTCCAGTCATCTGATCTCAGTCCATTGTGAATCACAGAGATTTCGGGTATTCTACCATCTTGCAATTTTTTATTTATATAACCTTAACGATTATCATAATATGACCTTTGAGAATATTTTGAAACAAAATTTTATTCAAATGTTCAAAAAATTGTTCACAGGTTCTCTAACATGGTGAATTGGTGACGCCGTCATTCATTTTAACTTCATTTAATAGGTACGAAAACTATAGAGTACTTAAAATTAAAATTCGACAAGAGAGAGACAGTAGCAAAGCGGCACCTGCATGCTAATATTACGCGAAAACCTGACCGTGGAAATTAAATTAAATTCTCCCAGCTTTGCATACTTAAGTAAACAAGCGGCAGGTGGTCGAACTCGTTTATCTAAATTCTCAACGTTTAAAATGACATTTGGCCCCAGTCAGCATCCCTCCTCTCCCTCCCTGGGATGTGATGCTGGAAATAGATGGTTTGAAATAGGAACCTCTCCACTTCATTCCCTTACATGACGGAATATATTTGGGTGTAACATTAACTCCTTTGACCTTCGTTTTCTTTCTTTATTCTACATTCAAGATCCGTCGGTTTGCTGTGCAGGTAACGAAAATTTTACTTATAAAGAATTTCTAAAAATTCTGAAATTAACTTCTAATCAATTTTCATTTCAAATTCAAATCGTCAAGCGAATATTCTTATATATAAAAAATAGGAATCTTCAAGCTGGGCTAATCAATGTAAAGGCATCCGTACAGAAATCAGCTATCCAAATCATAAAAATTTTTTTATTTATCAATTCATATTTGAAAATAAAAATTTTAAACAATCCACCAATGTTTAAAGGTTTAAAGGCCGCTCATAAATAGAGGCAAGGGACAGTGACACTGCCCTATCAACCAGAACAATGCCCTAGAGACGACCATATATACATATGATCAGCGCCCAAGCCTCCTCTCCATCCAAGCTAGTACCGAGGAGGGCCAGGCAATGGCTGCTGATGACTCAGCAGATACCTATTGGCTCCCCCCCCCATACTTAGCTCACAAGGATGGTGAGGTCGCAACGTCCAAAGAAACTATCGACTTTGAGAGGGACTCGAACATCAGTTTGGCGTTCAACAGTCAGGGACGTTATCACATCGGCTAAGGTTAAGGCCGTTTCTCGCAATGAAAGACCAAAGAAATGTTGAATATCCTCAAACTTGACTGAATTTGTATTGGGAATTACCCAAAGATAGAAAGGCCTGTTAGCTCCTAATATGAACTTCCTAATCAGGCAGTTGATGTTAGCATTGGAACTTCAGAAATTTCAAATTTTTGTAAATGCTTTTATTTTGAGGAGGTTGACACAAGACTTGTTTTATAGTTTATATATGGCTGATCTATTCTAACGTTATTACTGATTTTAATTTAAACTTTCCTTGTTGGATCCCTTGGGCTTGTAGCATTCTGCTTTTCAAACAAAGATTGTAGTTTGGCTAATAATAATAATAATAATAATAATAATAATAATAATAATAATAATAATAATAATTCATAGCGGACCTTACATAAAACTTATGCCATGTATCTGATGCTTAATTAACATTGTAAAGCATGGGATCTGTCCATAATAACCATTCACAACAAGTTTATCAATCGTCAAGCATTAGGAGTTTTAGTTTCGTATTAAACCACTTGGTATCTGATGTTATTAACGGTGGTATCTGACACTCGTGTTGATACAAAAGAATCTCTCGGTCGGCTTCATTCTTCATGGAATATATCGGCGCTAATCAGACAGCATCCCGGACGTGGAGAGATGAAGCTTAAGAAAATTCAATCCTTTCGGCAAAATCTGTTTCCTCAATTATAATACTGATTTATATAACCTGGATAATGTTCTAGAAAGGGATTTATTCTTGTTTACCTGTCCTTGTAAAAATTGACGAATCCAAATAAAGACCATTTTTACCTTTATTAAACGTCAAAAAGATCAGTAATCCAAATGAAAATATTAGTAATTTTTACAGATTTTACTAAAGAAACACAGGTAAACTCTCGGGAGTTAACGTACATTAAAAGCTCATTTAAAGAACATCTATACAAACAACCACTCTAAACTACACATTCGTCTTTTTATTTACAAAAGTCATGCACAATGAGTTAATTAGTCTAATCATTTCTTTACTCCCACAAGCACCTAAGCGGAATATTGCAATTTGTATTCTCTTTACTCCTAAGAACAACAAATCTTAATCTCTGACTTTTCTTCGGTGGAAGAGCTAGGGCTGGGATGTTCATGGATGAAAAAAAGCAATGAATTTCACAAGAAATTTAACAACAGTTCAATGAGAGTCCTAATAAACATTGGAAATAATAAGAGTATCATTTAACGATTACCTGCTAATATATATCACTCCAAGACACAATTCTATCGGAAATCGCTATCAACCTGAATCATTTGTCAATGCATATGTAAATGCAGAAATTTCTAGAAATAAGTTTGGAAAAATAACAATATTCACTGATCGTTGATGGTACAAATTATAGTAAGACAGCTACTGTGAGATCTACCTTATCAAAAATATGGAGCACTTCTTGTATGAATTTATCATAGCCAGGCATACATCATTCCAAAAACGTTCTTAATAAAATTACCAACACAAACCAAATACTGTAGATGATAATATTGA
>NC_090764.1:41931200-41953700 GCF_036898095.1 Palaemon carinicauda
AATGAAATCAGTACTTTACGGAGGATGGTTCAAAAGAGGGGGAGGGGGGAGGGGGTAGGGGGCTGGAAAGTGAAGAAAATCTAGAGGAACTGGAATGATGGGTAAGGAAAAGGTAACCGAACCAAGGCCACTGTAGCAATCTGTATGGAGAGTATAATGTACAGTTGTAAAAAGGGGTCGATGGTACACCTCATTCCGAAGAAGTGTACCCTTCGACACCCTATCTTCGCGACAAGTAGCAAAATATAATGTAGGAGGAGGGGGTAAAGGTAGTGGGCGGAACAAAACACCGGAACTCTCCGCGCAGTAAGGGTATGGCAGGATGCAATTCATCAGAGCAAGGTGTACCAGGAATTCCTGTGCCCAGCTGTACGTGAAGATGATCTGTGAGCTTGTAAAAGGGAGTGAGCTCTCCCTTCAAGTGGTATTGGTTAAGCTTTCCCATGATGACGTTAAATAAAACCCGAAGGACCGGTCAGTGTGGTATGGTATGGGCAGGGGATCCACTGAGAGAGGTGGGGTGCGTTTCGTCAGTACACTCTCACGCCCACAATTGCCCTGGTCTCCGCCTATCCAAACCAGTCGCGACCTCCCATCCACCCAACCACCAACGCTTGCTCAACAGCTAGTTCAACCTATCCGCCCACGTACAAGTATAATCTTTCCAGCAAGGCACACTATCAGTTCAGAGCAGGAAAAAATCTCTCTCTCTCTCTCTCTCTCTCTCTCTCTCTCTCTCTCTCTCGTTTCTGTGGCTCTGCTGAACAATAAGTAGTCTAAATACACCGTATGTTTTTTTTTTAATTACTTTAACTCATTGAGACAGTTTTATTTTTTTTTCACCAATAAACTGTAGAACCATTTTGGAAAATTCGATAAGATTGAATATTCAAAATTGAAAAAAAAAAAATCCATCCAGGATTTATTCAATAACAGTTTTACTCACTAACACAAACTATTGGTCATGTTAGGATTAAATTTACACTTACGGGTGGAAATCAATTTATCATTATATTAATGAAAGCCTAAAAGGCGGTACAATCAGATTTCACACACTGGCTAAATTTTATATGTATATACATATATACAGTATATATATATATATATATATATTATATATATATATATATATATATATAACAAATGCAGTCGTTTCTAGTCCACTGCTGGACAAAACCCTCAGACATGTCTTTACTCATATCTGGAGTTTGGCAGATTTTCATCAAGCTGGCCACTGCGGTTTTGCTGATAATGGGGATACACATACCCTTTCACCACGTTAAGATATTCCCACTCAAAAAGTATATATACTTTTATATATATATATAAATCATATATATATATATATATATATATAATATAATATAATATATATGGATATAGATATAGAAATAGATATAGAAATAGATATATATATATATATGTGTGTGCGTGTGTATGTATGCATGTATGTATGTATGTATGTCGCAACTAGGTAGTAAAAGACCAAGGGGAACGGAAGAAAAGTTAAGAGGCATAAAGCGATGCAGCAGGGCTCCGAGGGGCTGCTGTAAAAGACACTTGTACCATGAAGTCACTGGTGTGTCGAGCAAGGCACACTGCTGGCAGCAACCCCCTACGGTAGGGAAAGGGCAACTAACTCTCTCTCTCTCTCTCTCTCTCTCTCTCTCTCTCTCTCTCTCTCTGTGGAGTCCACATATTACTGATGAAGTAGGAAGCGAGGTAGATGACTAGCTAAGTAGCACAAAACAATGGGCTGTCATCAATGGGACACCCTCTGGTTGGCAAAAAGTCACAAGTAGTGTGTCTCACGACTCCACGCTGATTCCACAGCCTTTTATCATCTGCATAAATTGTTTGGGTGGTTAACATAGTGGTACTTTTCTATGATACAAAGGGGAGAGCTAATGACGATACAAAAGTAAAAAGATACACTAAGACCTAGAGAAAACTAGTGACAGGCCATAACTGACGAATCTCAACGTCGAAACAAAATTAATAAAAAAGAGCTAAATGTAATGTTGATATGGAGATATAAAATAATCTAGATAAATATACAAGATTCATTCTTATTCGTTGAAAAGATATCCCAGAAAATAATAGTACATTATACATAAAAATTCATCACTTTGAAAAAAAAAGCATTATTAACTTTGTGCCTTGCCAATGTATTATAAATAAACTAACAACACCAATATGACACATTAGATATGAAAGGAAACTAGAAGTCTTAATTTTATACTGTCTAGAATACGTTGATTACTTGGTAATTTGAGAACAGATACTTGAACTATAGATAACAAAGATTGCAGGCATTTATTTAAATAAGTAAAGCCACACGGGAATGCCTGTAAAGGTAATTTGATCTAAGAATGATCTCTCTCTCTCTCTCTCTCTCTCTCTCTCTCTCTCTCCATATTCCTAACTGCCCCAATAAGGCATATCTATAATAGCATGTTAAAGTACAGCCTGGCGAATATATAAGCAATGAATGATTGTGACACAAACCACGTGACGGGGGAGATTTCCATTAGTGACGTCTTTCTCAAGAGAATAATCAAGGGGAGAAGGTGAGAGAATGACAATATATCTTAATATCCTATCTGTCTCACATTGGTTTTATATTCCCTGTGTCCTTCTACCAATGTTGTTTGTAATAAGGTTCACCTTCTCTTGCTATACATTTTCTATTCAATTTATGTCGATGAGGAGTCTGTTCCTATAGCCTATGAGAGACTTATTGCAGAAATAAATTGTCTCAAGAGTATGTATGTATGTATGCATGTATGTATAAAACCCTAAATGCATAAGTATATGAGACTTCCAGCACCCCAAGACAACACCTCTATAATTAAGCACAATTTTTCTCATACTCTAAATAGAAAAAAACTCCTTTTAATATGATTTGCTGACAGTAGAGGATATTATCTGCTGTAAAACGGATATGCACTTCAATGCACAGGGTTATGTAAAAAAATAAAAGAAAAAATCTAAATAAAAGATATGATTTCTTTATACAAACATGCGGCCCCAAGACTATATAACAAGCTCAACCAACAAGACATCCAAGAGGCTTTCGATATTGAGGCTTTTCAGACGCTGAAGACTTGTTTTCCAAGTACTTCGATAATGTGGACTTGATAATTAATGCGGAATACGCTGTGTCATACTCTAAATACGTGAGAATGGATACGACAAATATCTCTTGTATCCTGTAGGACACAGGGTTTCCGTGTGTGGTTAGACCAGGAAAACAGCCCGTAACGTAAAGTAAAGTAAAGTAAATGTGGATGATTTTTCACTTACATATGACATATTTGATAATAATGTTGGCTATTTTATTTTCACGTTTAGGAGCATTTTGACAGTATTAACTATCTGCATATTTTTACGCACATATATATGCAACACACAGACATATATATATATATATATATAATATATATATATATACATACATATATATGTATATATATATATACATATACATATATATATACATATATACATACATATATATATATATATACATACACACACACACACATATACATATTTATATATATATATATATATATATAAATATATTTATATATAGTATACACATACACAGATTTTTCAGTTTGCCTCTATAATTACTTCTCCATTTCGACAGATATTTTCAAGTTCATTTTAAGGAGAATAATAAGGTGACCAATGTCGCCACCAACAGCCTAACGAATCAGAGCTCAGAAAATTATTCTCTCTCTCTCTCTCTCTCTCTCTCTCTCTCTCTCTCTCTCTCTCTCTAATACCACTGTAGTCAAGTAGATTATTTTCACTCATGTTAAAGGTTATTATCCCAATATAGAGATATAATTAAAAGTAACTGTATAATCTCTTAATAATTATTATTTATAATTCTACCAATATTTTAAATTTAAAAAGTTATTCTCTTCACGGGTGTCAGCCTTAATCCAGCAAATGTCATCACGTCCCGTATAATTTCTAGACAGCCAGCGTCATAGGCATGAATACACATGATGGCCCAATGCTACGTCGATACGAGCAAAAGGTTATATTCTTTTAATATACCTGGTGCGAGAATTATATTGATTTACAGAAGACAAAACGTAAGTACTCTATAAATAAGGTCGGATTAGTAATGCAAGGCCATAGATTGTATAAAATCGAATTTGTTTTCCCAACGCCCCAAAAATTGAAAAAATCTAAATCAAATTTAAAAATTACCTACGGAGCTTGGCTTGGGCTAAGACTGATATTCGTAAATTCAAAATAACTGGGAATGTTTTCAGAAGAATGATCTAATATTTCATCTCATAAAAATAAGATGATAATTATCTAGCTTGGCTATAAGACCAATTCCCTTATTATGATCACCTTTCTACAAGGATCGTAACCTAGGGTGCTCGATTTTATTCAAGATCCTATTAAGATTAATCAATAAATCAATCAATAAATATATTAAAAATCAGATTTTCAGTTGTAGAAACCTTCATCATCATCACCTCCTCCTACGCCTATTGACACAAAGAGCCTCGGTTAGATTTCGCCAGTTGTCTCTATCTTGAGCTTTTACTTCAATACTTCTCCATTCACTATCTCCTACTTCACACTTCATAGTCCTCAGTCATGTAGGCCTGGGTCTTCCAACTCTTCCAGTGCATTGTGGAGCCAAGCTGAACGTTTGGTGCACTAATCACTCTTGGGGATTGCGAAGAGCATACATAAACCATATCCATCTACCCCTCACCATGATCTCATCCGCATACTATGACACTCGAGTAATCTCATTTCTAATCCTGCCTTGCCATTTAGCTCCCAATATCCTTCTGAGACATAATATGTCTGCACTTGAACTGAATATGCAAGACAATTACCCTTTCATCGTTGACAAGAAACAAAATGCTATAAAACTGTCGACGGCAATGAGAGCTTGTGAAAATCGCCCTGCATCAAGAGAGACAGACTTTCCTCTCGTATACAATATATTAACCGAGTTAACCTCTCCTCCAGCCAGTCTAAACTTCAAGTTATACAAGACCCAAAACTAATAGAGTGGTCCGTACCCACCCACCTTCCCCCACTTACCTAGAATTTCCCCTCTGTTTCCCAATGGGGCAGATCACGTCACACCAATCCCCTTCCTGTGGGGGAAGAACAGAACACACAAGACACAGTACACCGACAGGCCAGCTGAGGCACGCGTGGAGAGAACCCACAGTAAACATGTAAACACCCCTACAAACATTCCGCTAAGGATCCCAACATTTACCTTCCTCACCTCTGTCGTCATTCCTTCCTTTTATCGCCTCCTACTTTATTGCGTAATCTTTTAGGCATATTAGAACTTGCTGACTTAAAAAAAGTCCTACAGGGAAGGATTGGATGGGATATTTGTACGACTCCTTCGTAACAGCATTAATCATCATGCAAAGCATTTTGACCAACGTCCGAAACAATGAATAATAATAATAATAATAATAATAATAATAATAATAATAATAATAATAATAATAATAATAATAATAATAATAATACGTTCCTATAATTACAGACATTTTTGCCTTTATATTCTTACATTGTTTTATCTTGCTGTCATGAATTCTTTTGCTTGAAATATTTTCTCCCTCATCATATAACTGAATCTCACTGAACAGTGCTAGTTGCCATAAGCAAATAATATAAGTTCGAATATTCTCAAATACTGTATGTAATTTCATCACAATTTGCATATACAAAACACACACACATGAATATAGAATTTCCAGGAGGACCCAGCACTAAATTCGTATTTTAATTGGTGAATATTAAATCGAATTCGTACACAGAAATATTCAGTATCATTAAGTTCCCAATAAAAACTCTTTTCTTGACTATACTATCTCTTCCACTGTATATGTACACATGGTTATCTTTTTTTCATGCAATTCCTGCTAAAATAACCTCCCTTTTATCTTCTTTCTTTGTTTAATAACCTAATAACACTTCTCCATCGCTCATTTCAAATATTTCCCATAAACTATACGACCCCATCTCGGAAATATATGCAATCCTAATCTATTTTATCATTCATTTCATCTTTATACTCTATTCTAATATTCTTCTTGGCCAATTTGATTGTCATATTTAATTTTACAGCCTCATCCTAGTCCATACATTTCTATATCAACCTTTTATACAACCAAATAATTACTTTATATATATATATATATATATATATATACATACATACATACATACATACATACAACCAATATAAACTTAACATGCTTTTGTACCGATATATTTCTATCAATTTCCACTGATCTCTCCAATCTCATTTAATACAAAAATTCTATGCAGCCCAAAAATGGCACCTCTTTTAATAGCAATTACGTCACCTAGCACAACCAATGTTTCATAAAAACTTTAGACTTTCCCTTTTTATTCGTTCTTTTAAAATTCAATCTTGAACTTTTCCATTCGTAAACCATATACACCCACTATTATAAATACTATATATATATATATATATATAACACATACACACACACATATATATATATAACACACATACACACACACACACACATATATATATATATATATATCTATGTATATATATATATATATATAACACACACATACACACACACACATATATATATATATATATATTGTATTAGTGCATGAAGGACTAAGCTCACTCGCTCACTAACCATCTGTATGCATGGATGTGCACAAAATGTTTCGTGAACACCAAAACCTTTTTCATTATAGTTGGCTACATGCAGTTCCTCTCTGTTTTTTTATCCCTAGCTGTTAAAATCAGACAAACTTTTCAAAAGCCATTAATTAAAACTCCAATAGCTACAAATTAAATGTACGAAGCTGTTATGCAAATGAGAATGCTAATCCACGAGGCTGACTGCTCTTAATTGGAGTGGTTGAATACAAACTCCTGGAAAACAGAGGAGCTATAAAAATGTACATACGAGGATGTAACCATTTAAAACACACACACACAGACATATATATATATATATATATATACTGTATATAAATGCATATATATACTATGTATATATGTGTATATATGTATATATATATATATATATATATGTATATATATATGAGTGTGTGTGTAGAGATAGATGTAGATAAACAAACAAGCAACATACATACATACATACATACATACATACATACATACATTACATATATATATATATATATATATACATATACATACATACAGTACATATGCATAGATGCATATGTATACAATACATATAGACACAAACACTAAATAAAGTATATGCATATATGGTGTCGACTGTCACTTTCGCATTGGTTGGAATCCTTGCCAGGCTAGAAATTCTTTTCAGAAAAGTAATTTCCCTTGACCTCTTTGATCCCGAGGCAGAAAGAATTCGATATTAAAATGTATTTGTTGCTTATTTTAATTAATAAAAACAATAGGTGTTCGCAGTAAATATAGTTCATAAATACATACTGATAACTTGGCATAAGCTACACTTATACATATGTGAATGTTTCAATATACATATGTTCAGGTATGCAAGAATTAGTTTATTCATTATGTTCAATTTGCCCCCAAATCCTTTTCATTTTGCTATTGTTTACGAATTGGGTTTATAAATCAGTTGGCAATAACTTTCCAAAAATGCATATTTCAGTTAATTATCGTCAGTGAACATAATACAGCTAAATTCTATTTACTTAGTGTACTTAATTAAGAGAAAAACAATATTGCGAATCATTCTAAGAATGCAATAACTTTATAAAAGAATTATGATTATTAAAGCTATTATGATTGAACTTTGAGCTTAATAATACTGTATAACAACCATTCTTAAAAATCGGCATCCGTCAACTAAGCTATAACCTCTTAACATAAAATATTATCAAAAGTATTTACATTCCCAGTGTAGGTTTGCGATTTCTTCAGTAAACATTATTTACCAATGTTTTACTCTAAGTATGTCGAAAGCACTGCTTCAATTTATTACATTTCAGCCTGGAATTTAGCAAATTTCTTTTTAATGAAGACGCTCAATAAATGGAATTTGAACCAAGCAAACAAATATGCTCAAAGGCGACCCTTTCCAATCGCCCTCCCAGATCTGCCTCCCCCAAAACAGAAAGGGAGTGAAATTGGACCCTACATAAGACTGGGTGGAAACTGTCTTACCACGAGTGAGCTCATTTGTCAAAACAAGGCACCAGAAAGAAAAGACAGGATTACTGCACGACTTGGGAAGACAGACTCAAAGGCTAAGCTACAATACTCAGAATTCATGTATTTACTCCCTGCTATATAGTATATTTCTAAGTGCATTAGATGCCGTAGACCATCGATATCAAATCATATTACTCACGCCTTAAATTCAAAATCTTATTTCTTTCTACCTATAATCCATACAAAAGTTCAAACTTGCAGCGAATGCTTAAATTTGAACAGTTTATACGTGAAAGATCTTTTTAATATTGTTACTGTTCTTAAATTATTTTATATTAATTGTTCATAATTTCTCTTGTAGTTTATTTCTTTATTTCCTTTCCTCGCTGGGCTATCTTTTCCTGATGGAGCCCTTGAGCTTAAGGCATCATGCTTTTCCAAATATGTTTGAAGCTAAGCTTGTAATAAGAAATAAATAAATAATGATAAATAATAAATAATAATAATAATAATTCAAAAGAAAGTCAAACTATTTAACGATCCATTTCATTACTTCGAAAAAGAACAATGCAATTTGTGGTTAAAGATTAGCAAACCAAACTGCCACTTTCTAACTGCGGTTCACAGGGTACCCTGAGGATGGGGGTCGACATCTTCCCCCTAGGGTGGTGCCTCCTAACGTTCCCTGGGGTCCGGAAACAGAGATCTGGATGGTATATGGAACAGATATTCAAACGGATAAATAGAGCGACGTTTCATAATCATCGTAAACAAGAAAGCAATTTTTTCTTATAAAGTTACAAATACATAATTTGATATTTATTACAGATCTGCGCTTGCATACAGCTCTATATAAAGGGTGTGTTCAGATGTATGAACTAGATTGAAAACAAAGACGTGCATTTTAAAATTTAAAGCACTGAATTGGTAAAACACTGCCATCCCTCAAACACACCCAAAAGGCGATGTTTGAACCCTGGCCATAGGAGATGCATGTATATGATGTTCCTCTTGATATTTGGAAATAACCACGTAAAAATAATTCGATATTAAGGAGTATTTGAGACATAATATTTAACACTATAAAAAGGCAAAAGCAACGCATTAACTGGTAACAAACGGATATATATATATATATATATATATATATATATATATATACTGTGTATATATATATATATATATACTGTGTATATATATATATATATACATATATATATGTATACATACATATATATATATACACAGTATACAGTATACAGTATATGTATATGTATGTGTATATATATATATATATATATGTGTGTGTGTATGCTTATGTATATATATACATATATATATATATATATATATATATATATATATATATATATATACATATATACATACACACACTTCACTTTTCCCATTTCTATATAGGGTCGTTGTTTCTAGTCAGCCTTCTCCATCTTCTTCTGTTCTGTACACCTTGTTCTCTCAGACCATTTTCCTTCATGTCATCCAATAATTTATCTTTCTGCTCTTCACCTCCATGTTCATAACCATTTTGCATACGTGTTCATCTTCTCCCCTCAAGACATGACCAAACCATTTCAGTCTTCTTTCCTGAGCTTTCTTTGAAACCTTTAATACTTAGACTGTCCCCATGAACAATTCATTCTGGATCTTATCTTTATTTGTGACACTGCACATCCACCTAAGCATTCTCATCTCGGGCACTTCCATTTTTCTTTCTTGCTCTTTCTTTATTGCCACGTTTTTGTCCCACAGAGCATGGCTGGAATAACAACGCTTTTATATGCCTATAAATACATACATACATACGTACATACATAAATATATATATATATATATATATATGTATATATATATGTATATATATATATATATATATATATATATATATATATATATATGTATATGTATGTATATAAAGATTCATTTATATTCTCAACGACAGATCGTGACATTTAATCCTAGTCCTTCTCGCCATAACTATTTTCGTCGATGACCTACATTCCCCAACCGAAAGAAAAAAAATAATCACACGGGATTTTTAAAGGTTCCTAATCGTTAGCGGAGGCGGGAACTTCGAAATCTCCAGGCAAGACCAAGACCAACTTTTCTCAGCCGGAAGATACAAAAGATTTTCAAGAGTTTTCCGATAACGAGAATTAAAGGGAGTCGTGCTCATTTGACCGGATACGATGATGAGTTTCTGTGCAGAAAATGTTCAACGCTACTTTAATGAAAACATGTAACGGGAAATCTCCCCTCTATAATAAAGAACTAGTTTCTGGCTATAAACACACACACACACACACACACACACATATATATATATATATATATATATATATATATATATATATATATATATATATATATATATATATATATATACTGTATATATATATATATATATATATATATATATATATATATATATATAATTATATATATGTGTGTATACATAATATATATATGTATATATATACATAAACATGTGTATAAATAAGTATATACATATATATACGTATATATATATATATATATATATAATCATATCGATCACGCACAGCTCCCCCGTCCCTCAGGTAGGGGATGAAGGGCATACTCATGCCCTGGTGAGAGAGGGCCGTATGTATATATACATATTAAGTTATAACGACGGAAGTAGTAGTCAGGATATATGTGCGAGTATGTAAGTGTAAGTAGAAGTTGATATATAGTTAGATATTATATGCAAAGGAGAGAGAGAGAGAGAGAGAGAGAGAGAGAGAGAGAGAGAGAGAGAGAGAGAGAGAGAGAGAGAGAGAGAGAGAGAGAGACTCCATTCATGGCGAATGAGGATGAGACACCTGAACCAGCTCAGCACTCAAGCCCTAATACATGGAACGTCTCTGGCTGAAGGGCTAACCTCAAGGGAAGGAGCACATGTGCGAATGGTGAACATCCTCTTCTTCCCCTCCCCTCTTCCTCCTCCTCCTCCTCCCTTACGGCAAAAAAAAAAAAAAAAAAAAAAGTTGGGGTCGGCCTCCTCTTTCCCCTGGGGTACAAATCGTAAAAAAATCTGCTAATGTATGCACTCTTAGATACATATAAGTGTCAAATTATTTCGGGTTTTTTTAAATTATATTTCTTGTATTCTACGTAAATCTATTTTCATCTACTTGTTCATATCTTTAGACAAATGTATCTAAAATAAGTCACTAGTGATTTCCTAGCAATTTATTGCTATCATTTACGAAATAAATAAGGATTCTGGCCTCACCTACATGTCTATACCCCTTTTACATACTCTATTTACTCTAAGTAACTGAAAACAAATATATAATGGCATTCTCTTGACATTTAGTCTATTCCTGAAAAAAAAAATCTAACTAGAATTCGACCAAAATGAAGCCCTTTCTGTTTTGTCACACCGCATTTTACAATGAAACAACAATCTAAAACAGTATCAAACAAGGAAGCCGCTGGTCATTTGACGTGAGCTACTAAAAGCATAAATACAATCAACACTAATTGAAGAATTCATGGTTAAATAGTTTCCACAAATCCCTGCAATTGAAAGCATAATCATTTACATTAAATGTTGATAAAACAATCTCACACCGTCGCGAAAGGAATTAAAATTCCTTCTTTCATTAGCAGTTCACAAAACTTGACGCAAAACGAAACTATTGTAGACACATCAACACCAGAAAAATCCCAGATGCCTAAAATGGTCTTGAGGACAAATACACTTGATATCATCACCATCATATCTCCCTACGCCTCAGTTAGATTTCGCTTGATATCACTAAAGCAGATAGTAGACAAGGTTATAAATTATAAAAAATAAATAATATGAAAAATAAATAAAATAAACATCTTAGCATTAACACTTATTTCGATCTCTAATCCTCATTCCACACAATACCAATAACGCTTCACCACAATTTTCTATGTTCGTCAACGTCTGTCAGGAAGTTAATTTTCTTTCCGTTTTTTTTTTTTTTTTTTTATCGTCGATTTTTACTTTTACTGTCATGCAGACTAGTCAGGGTCTAATCAATACTTTCATCATGCAAAGGGTTACCATCATTAATAAGCTGCTTAAATAAAGAGCAGAAACAGTCGTTGTGCTTGAAGACCAATTTTCATACCTGCATTAAAAGTCATCTAGTCGTTCAATGTCTTTATAAAAGCAGCGCGGTTATGGCCACCATTTATAACTTACGAAGTAAAGGCACCTTATGTGCAACTTACAATAACAAATATAAACCAATGTTACAGTTAAAATAAATCCAACAAAAACAACGGTATACTAATTACAATATCTTAAATAAAAATAGTCGGAAATTCTCCGCTATTTGCAACCATGCACATGAAAATATCATAAACAAAAAACTACCAAATTCCACAATCAATTTTGTTTTATTTCCTGGTAAGAGGAGCTCGTAAAACAAATATAAAACTATAGAAATGCAGAAGTACGAGTTATAAGTTTTTCCAAGGTTCTTCATCCTTTGAAGTATTTACCTTCATTGCAAAATTCTACAGTCTAAACTAAACAAAATGCACACGTCAATCAATGAGACAAAATTTACAACTACGTACTCCCTCATTCGCTTGATATGAAAGTATACTCACTGGATTTATTGGATGCGATGGATTGTTCCGGTGTCGATCCGCGACTATAGGGTCGCGTCGGGTCGGTCGGGAGCGAGTCTAGCGACGGCGCTCGACTTGTTCGATTACTTCGAATACTCGCAGAACTGTTGGGGTGGAAATAAAAAGGGAGTAAATGAGTATAAGGGCATGATAATAATTTTAATAATTAATCTAAATAGTCTTAATAATATTAATAATTCTAATAATTTCAATAGGAGCCTTTGTATAACGACGGACAGGACCTCAACCCTGCATAGAATGCTACTTAATATAAACTTCCCCACCTAACCTAACCTAACCTAGAAGCCGTGTCCTTACCTAAGTGTGGGGATGCCAACCTGCGATCACTCTTTAACTTCCGTATTCTTAACGATAGGGTTGAAAATAATGGAGTTATGGGACATGTCCGTCATCATGCATACACGCCTTTTAATAATTTCAAGACTATATATATATATATATATATATATATATATGTGTATATATATATATATATATATATATATATTCACACAGCCAGTCATCCGAGCACATACACTTCTCTTAAAGCTTTGGAGGTAGGCTACTTCGATACTATCAAGTCTTTGGAATAATAGCACCTATTAATATAACACGTATAATTACATACTAATACCAAAAGCATAACAGAGAGAGAGAGAGAGAGAGAGAGAGAGAGAGAGAGAGAGAGAATCTTCTTTAGTCAGGCATATCAATAAAGCTTCCATTTTCTACGATATACATCTTCATTTTCAAAGAAAATGAATATCATGAGTACATCAGTGACTATTCTTATTCTCGTAGACACTTAACGGAGATCATTTTATTAAAGTTTTGAATATATTTCATAATTTACTTATTTTCCAGCTTCACTTTATATCTCACCTCTTGGGAGTTTAAATAAAAAAAAAGTTAAATACGCCGTCTTTCAATAAAATCAGTCGTCAAATAGCATACAATGAATAAAGATAACCATCCAACGGACAAAAATATCTAATAAAACTTCAAAATCGAACCCGGCCAATAAAGGTTATGAATTTAAAATCAATAAAGTAATAACTCTGTTTCATCATTCTGATTGTACTCTTGAGTTAACCAATGGGATTCATTCGTCTCAACAAAATAAAGTTCAACATATTTACTGCTTTCCATTAGTGTTATTTTAAAACTAAATGGAAAACTCCCCTGAAGTATAAGTTTATAATTTCAACAATTATGAGAAAATTTGCAAAGAAGTGTAAAATACATTATATGAATACACACAGCTTAAAAATATAAGGTCCAAATTTCTATTATTTTTTTCCAAACATAACATTTCTTGGTAAATGAGACTTTTGCTATATCTTATTATGTTTAACAACAAATTAGATCTTTTTCATCAAAAGGTGATACTATCAGTCAATTTTATCATTTAAGTGAAACAGTAAGAAATATCACAAATTTGGATCGATAATTCCTGGCGCCAATGGCCATCGATGTTAGGGTGCCAGAAAACTTCAAAATTAATCGATCAATCAATCCCGAGTTTCGCGAAACATAAGTCACTCATTACACAAGATCTAATTCATTTTTTTTCTAATAAAATAGAAATGTTTAGCAGCATAATTTAATTGTTTTTAACAATAGTAAACGAACATAATTTTTTTCTGGGTCTGTTTTACATACTTGCATCCAATGACCAGAACTATCAAAAGTTAATTTTCGTTGCAGTCATTGACACCTCAGATCACGATAGTAAAAAAAAAAAAAAAAAAAAAAAATATCACCTGTAATGCTATTTGAATTTCGGTCATATATATTGAGATAAGTGACTTGTCAGAGAAATGCCAGTCTTCTCAATTACAAGGCATCATTGAACATTTTCAATTTATGAATATAAGCCTATGAGTAAGAAAGAGTGGAACAAAGGCTATAAGTAAGAAAGAGTAGAACTAAGCCTATATGACTGAACTACTAACTCGCTGAACCTATCAGTAAAATAACTTTCTACTCTTGCCTAGATGCAATAACGAGTGTCATTGGGTCATGTGAAATTCACGTTCTGATTCAGTATTACAAACATTTACTTTATGCTTGAGCACCAAAACTTTTAAATCAAACAGTTCTAACTTGAATCAAGTAATTGGAGTACTTGCCTGACATTTTCTCGGCCAAGCAAAATTTTAAAAAGAAACCAAATTAATAAAGTTAGCAAATCTTTTCTTCAATCGCATCATCATCAAGATGATAAAAGAATAAAAAGAAACCGTGTATTCAGAACAAAATGTTTGTGTACAACCGTTTTTTTTTCCTCACCAAAATAAAAATCTATGAGAACAATCTTCCAGAATAGAGTCCTGTATAGTTCCATATAATAGAATGTTCTATCAAGATACCATAGTGACCGAGTTAGGTATGGATTCTTCCCTTTTTATATATCCAAGAAAAATAGATCAGATGGTATTCAAAAAGAAAAACGCACTATCATTAAACTGGAAAGCATCAAAATCTAGCAGTTTTCAGAAATTGGCATTTTATAGTAAGTAATATCAAGAGACACAAATGCAGAAAATCTCATAAGGATTTCTTGATTACCAACTAATACTTGACTTTTTTAAAGACTGAAATTTTACTTAAAAAGGACCCTATAGTTTGTGGTAGATATTACCTCCTTGCAATAAGCCATGAAATCATATGTGTATATTTGATGCTCTGAAGACTCATAAATCTTACTTTTAGATCTGTAAATATACAATGACGTAAATATGCTGACTCTTACCTCCTCTTCCTGTCCCCTCTAGCCTGAATGGCTCGCCTGGCTGCATTAGCTGCAGCGGCAGCCTGCCGTTCTCGACGCTCCCGCCTTTCCCGTCGTTCCTGGCGGATACGTTCCGCCTGAGGTGATAGCTGAGCTTGAGTTTTCAAGCCATCTAATAATCTACTTTTAACTTCCTTAATCTTTGGTCTCACTTTATCATCCTTTTGCCCTTCTGCTATTTTATTCATTACATCATCCCAGCGATTCTTGCGAGGTTGTCGAGGTCGCCGCGCCTCGTCATTAGTTGGCTCTTGAGCCTCCAGTAGGGCCTTGAGCTTCGACTGTACATTTTTCTTGGGCATAGGAGGCGGAGGTTGTAAAGGCTTTCTTGGCTCCTCTTTCTTTTTAGGGGGAGGGGGTCTGGACAACCAAGGTTTTTCATATGTGCGAACTTTTGGAACCGGTGCTTTCACTCCTTCTTCACCCCCTTCTACAGAAATGCCAGAATCTGTTAGTTTATTTTCTGTTATAACGGCTGTGGCTTCAGTGATAGCTTTTGGGAGGGGGCAAGCTTTAACATCGTCAACTGAAGCAGAACTATTATTTGGAGATGGTGAACATTTATTGTCTGATGGTGATGGTGATGGTGACCGATTTTGATGCTCCACTGGAGTCAGATCCTTAGATTCTGGCCTGAGAGTGCTACATGAGCTTCTATCTTCCTCGTCCAATACAGTAGTTCCAGCTTTTTCATCAAACAGCTCATCTTTTAGTGAATGGTCGTCAAATGTGTGGTCGTGGTTCGTACTGTCGTCATGTGCATGACTTGGATCATCCAACAGGGAATCATGCATATTACAATTACCTTGAGCCTCTTGAACAGGTTCTAAATCCGTTCTTGTACTTTCATCTTCAGCATCACGGTCTCGTGGATCAAGGTCAGAATAAAAGCCTGAAGAATCCATTTCAGATCCATGAGGATCATGCGCTCTTCCAAGTTCTCTATGACTATGATACAATTTGCCATCAATTATTCTGGCTGACCTATCTCTAGCTGCAACACCACTGTGATGCTCTGCCTCACCTTCATCATCAGCTAGGCTGACATCAGCCTCGGTTAACCTTTCAACATCAATAACACCATGGAATAATCGAACGTCTTCAGTGGGTGAAGAGGCTGTTCCAGTTCCACCTTCTGATCGTGGGTCACACTCAGCATCACCTTGGTAACCTTGGTCTAGGCTACCTGCACTTGTAGTCATAGCTGCTGCTGCATTACTCCAGGTAGCTTCAACTTCTGGTGGTACATCACTAGCTGACGTTGATGCTAGCAAAAGACGGGTGGTAAGCGGTGCAACCCGTCTACCCATTGCTGGTAATTTTGACAGGTCAACACCTGCAGGCACTTCTCTAAGCTCAGGTATAGTATGACATTCATCTTGAAGAGTGATTTTCCGTAGTCTCTCTTTGGATTCTGAAGTGTTTCTATTTTTACGCACCTCATCTTCCTTTTTCTGTAATGCTTCCATATCTTCTTCATCATGCTGAAACTGTTCAGTTTCAGGAGATGGATGGGGTCTTGTTGGTGAACTTTCGCCTGAAGAGCTAACTTCTGCTGATGTCCTTAACTCCCTGATGATTGCTGACACATCATTTTTAAATAACTCCTCAACACAGAGTGCACTTGGGTCTGAATCCCATCTCAACAGCTGGCTATTAGCTGGCATATTAGCAACAGCACCTACAGGACTGTCTCCATCACATACTTCATCTTCTAAAGCTGCTACATCTTCATCAGAGGGTGATCTTCCTAGAGATGCTGAAGCTGTAACTGTAAAATCAGGCATCTGATCAGGAGTTAAAATACCGAGAGATGATTCATCACAAGTGGCATCTTCAGGTGACCCTAAACTAGCAACATCTTCATGGTCATCTTGAAAAGATGGTCTTTTGACTTGTGTACATTCATGTGGTTGCTGAAGAGATCCTTGACTCTCTGGGGTATCTGGAAGAGAAGAGTCACGGCCCTCAATTGTAAATGTGGCACTCGATGCGTCAGATGGCCGGCGCCTAACAGCATTGGCTTCCTGAGAATGGGTTGAGGACGGCATGAAGCCTTGCCAGACCTGATCTTGACTGTTTTTGTTGTTTATGGATATTGCCTCATCACTTACAATATGTTCAAGATCTAGGAACACTTTACCAGCAGGCGCAAAAATACCATGGCCAGGATGACATGAAAAATATATTACACCATCTACTGAGCCATCATTCTTACCAACAGCTCTTTCAAGCTCAACCCCACACCAGTCTCCCCCAGAAAATGCAGTTCGTCCATAATATCGTAGAGTACCACGCTCTACCCCACCAACAAGAACTCGTCTCCCAACACAGTCTCGAGATAAATGTGATGTAGTTGGCTCTGCCGAAGACACAGAGTGAAGAGGACCTTCCCAGCAGGAACGTGGCCCATGAATACTCGTTGAAACACGAAAATTAAGGCTAAGGTCACTCACATCCTCATTTGAACTTCTGGTGATTTTTGCAAGTTGTTTAGAAAAAGAGGACTCAGTGGATGCTCTGAGACTTTTAATAGAGCTTCCTTCTTGAGCTTCTCTTCCCCATAATCGTTCTTCGTCTGACCAGCTTTCGGTGGTTTGGTAGCTTAAGAGACTGCTACCTGAAACAGGTCTTTGGGCACGACGGTTTGGTGACTCCGCAGTTTCGGTGTCGGAGAATCGAGAGTTTTTCGATGAAGGCAATCTTATGCGAGGCAAGGAGGGCTGGGAGGTGGGAGAAGAGGAGTGAAGCACTTTAGGACTGGAACACAAATGACTAGGAGCCTCGTACAAGTGAGAAGATGTTGATACTTGAGAATGGACTGAAGTAAGAGGGCTGAAGCCAGGCTTAAACTGCACTGGGCTAAGTGGCAGAACAGATGGAGTTGCCGAGGTGGGCCTGGGGAGGGCCGACCGTCGCACCGTTGGGATGCGACTCTCGCCAGGGGCCTGTAAACCAAACAAAAAATTCATGACATTAGTATTTCTTACAACAAATTATTTTTTTTTCTTTAAAAAATGTAATAAAGTCTGCACATATGATATGCAAGCATAGAATGAATGATTCGTACAGCAAAAAGTTTTAAGAATATAATAATTAAACTTGTAATAAAACCTGGGTAACAGCAATTAATATTAGAATATTGATCAATGATTTTCTTAATATAAATACGTTAAAATAAATGGTCGCGTCCTAATAAAAAGTTCAGACTTCAACCCTTTTATTGTAAATAAGAAGAGTTAACATATACATACATAGATACATACATACACTGCCACAGCAAATAAGATACAGAGAATAACTGGATAATATTTACTTTTATTAATTATGATGTAAAATGATATACAGTGCAAATGGGAAACAGTCATTCGGGGTAAATTAAATTTCTCTCTTTTCTTTTTCACCTCACCATAGCTGGAATTTAACATTTAACTAACCACCAAGTATTTGATTTACTACTCTAGTGGGTTAAAGGGAACAAGATATATTTGCTCTATCCTACGAAGGAGCAATGATAGAGTTTACAACGTATGAGAGAGAGAGAGAGAGAGAGAGAGAGAGAGAGAGAGAGAGAGAGAGAGAGAGAGAGAGAGCTTGAACATTAAAAAAATACGTTATTCAAATGAACTACACAGTATGTTACGATACTGAAACGTGAAGAGTATCAAATTTATTCCGAAACCTTTTAGAATTCTTTTTTAATATAGAATTTAAAAATATAGAATATAATGGTGCCAAGGACTAATAACCTCTTCTCACTTAATGATATTTAAATAAAAAGATCGAGTATAAAAATAAGAGGGCTGGAAGAATTGGTTTTTTATCCGGTTGATCTTGCATATTCTCAAATTGGAACCCATCAAAAGATTTGTCTCCCTCTCCATATCGAAGATGTTCATCCCACTCAAAAATGATTCCCGGGCTCTTTCCGAATTAGAGGTGAGAGGATAGGTACTCTCCTTGTTGCCATTAAGGTGAAGCCCTTCAATCTAATGATAATGGCATAAGCTAAGTAAAGAAAACTATATGAATTAAATGAATAACATTTCTGGCGAAAGACTCACCTAGTACCTCTAAAGCCATTCTTTTAAAAGCTCATTAATTCACTTATTTTTTCTCTAAATGCATATTATTCATAGATTTTTTCTAATTCACTTTTTATAAATCTCCCGTCTTAACAATATAAACCAGATTTACCCGCAGTAAAGGAGTCTAACGACCTATATTTCCTGGTAGTACAAATATTAACAAAAGCTAAAAACTATTGTATATATATTGAAAGCTATAATCAAGACTCAATTTGCTCCCAAAGAAATAGAAGATAACGATACCTGGCCATATTCATAGTTTAATAGCCGAATTCTGGTTTAAACCCCAGAGCAGAAAACTTTCACTACATTAGCATCTACATATAACGCAAAAGAAATGTCCTCTTTACAGTGTTTAACTCATGTATATACATACGCACACACAAACAATGCAAAATTCACTCACATTTTGCTCACAATTTTTCATTTATATATGATTATGTGTATTTTCGTTTCCGGCCGCAATAACCTATTGGTTTCGATATTCGTCCGTATACAGATTAAACATAATAATTATATAGTTAATCGCAATATATCGTCTGTTAGCTATTCAATATATTATGGATGAATCAATAAATCTTCTGTAATCTTACGGGACTCATACTATACAAGTAATAAGAAAACGCAATTTGCAATAACGTGAATAACTTGCATCGTCTTTTTACTGCAATATCGATAGGAAATGGCATCATCTTTTTATTTCAATAACATGAATAAGTGGCATAATCCTTTTACTTTAATAACGTGACAAATTGGCATTATCATTTTACTGCAATAACATGAATAATTGGCATCTTTTTATTGCAATAACGTGAAGAATTATATTTTTTTATGCCATAACGTGAATTGGCTTTATCGTTTTATTACAATAATGTGAAGAATTGTCATCATCTTTTCACTGAAATAACAAGAATAATTGCCATAATCGTTTAGGAAACCATAATACAAATACAACAGTGAATAACTGACATAATCTCTTTAGTCGATCAAAATACAAATAGGTTATCTCAAAATCCCCACTGCACTTAAAGTCAAAATATGTTTCACTTTCCAACATCGACTAGAAACTTGGAGTTTTATGCTCTGATAATAACAATGAATCAGAACTACACTTCCATGAAAGCAAAGCAGCACCGGAAACGATAAGCAAACATTAGCAGAACATGGTTAAGTGCTGGAAACAACGGCAGAACAAATCCAATGTGCGAATGTTGCAAACGGGATTTTATTTCAACTTGAAACGGAAAAACAATTCTTGAATATTGTAAAATTGATATCTAAGCTCTCCCTAATATCAACATAAAATATATATTATGACCAAAGTATCTATGGAGTTAACAGAAGTAATAGTTGTTCCTTGTATTTTTGTTTACATAAATACTCGTACGATTTATCATACTCAAAATGGACTATATAAAACCAGTGTGTTTGACATGTTTTTCATTTATTATTCAAGCAACTAAGCATAAGATAACTGGCTTCAATGCTTCCAAGCTAGAATCTTGTCAAACAAAATCCTTTAACGTTGGACAGGAATTTAATCCCTTCGGACGAGTGACGGAAACAACAAATTTAAAATGTTATTTTGCTAAAGTTCAGTCAACATTTGCAACACTGATAAAGACTTTAATTATCAAATAAAGTGTCTAATGCTGACAGATCATCTTTACTAAGATAGTGGAGCTTGTATAGATGTAATCAAAGATAATATTGTGATAAAAATCTTAAAAAATTAACTTTCCTTTTCATAATTGAACCAAAATCTTACACCCTAATTTGATCGTGTCCTGTAAACAAACAAATTCCCATGCATGAACACACGCACAGAAATGTCTTACGAAAACAACTAAATATACGACAAAACTAAGTAAGATAATAACCCTCCAACTGACTGCCTTTGATTATGTCCCCTCTCCCTTCAGGATTAGAAGAGAACGAAAAACAGCAAACCCAAACACAAGAACCCCACCCGTCCCACCTTCAGTCTATCCACTTCGCCCAACCCCAAATGTGGTCCGCCTAACCCCATCCCCTCCTTTCCCTTTACCCTTCACACACTATCGACCAAGCTTCCTTCTACGCTCTTTTACCCTTGTCTAGCAACTCATATGTTTGCTAACATAGACACCGAAGGATTTCTGATAACGCACAAGGTCCCATTTATCATTTCAGCCTAATCGCATACATGAAAAATATATAAAATAAAAAAATTACGATAAAAGTTATATATAAACCCAAGGTTGTAACGCCAAATTCAACTTTTATCTAACAGACACAAAGAAGGTATGTTACTGAATTGGTTTGCAATAGTAATCACAATAATCCAAGTAATACCCTTGTAATTGCATAAATTAAAATTTTACAAATATAATTAACATAATATAATTTCTTTTTCTAATAGCCTCAAAATAGACAAAATTTGCTACATTATTTTATCAAATGAGAAGTGCGAAAAAGCCCTAGGCGCAAATATACCATAATAATAATAACATAACAGTCTTCTTTAGTGCTGCATTATTTTGAATGTTATAACTATATCCAACATGAAACGCAGGCGGACCGCTTTAGCATCATACTGTCTCAAGGGAACTGCAACAGACAAAATTGTTTCCACTAAAAAGAGTCTGAGATGTTTATATGGAATAAAACAAAAATTCAGTCACTGTGAGAGGGTAAGAACACAACCTCAATCTAACAGGAAATTGCATCGACATAAGCCACGATGATGTCATTGAAATTCACCAAGGACATATGTTAGTGTCTCAAAATATCAACAA
>NC_090764.1:41956200-41968700 GCF_036898095.1 Palaemon carinicauda
CATGTCAATCTATACCCATACATTTTCTTAGTACGTCCATCCATCGTCTTCTCTTTATTTCTCTGCTTCGTTTGCAATCTCTAGGGACTCATTCTGTTATCTGTTATTTCTCATTCTCATTATATATACTGTCCACGTCCATTTGTCTTATTTAATGTTAGAATATCCTCTGGTTTAGTCTTGTATGTATGTATGTATGTATGTATGTATGTATGTATGTATGTATGCATGCATGTATGTATGTATGGATGCATGTATGAATAATAATAATAATAATAATAATAATAATAATAATAATAATAATAATAATAATACCAACAAATTGTATGTCGGTTGATGTCAACAACATGACAAAAGTACTAACTTCAATCATTTTTTTTTCACATTTCCTTACGGGGCTTTAATATATATTCAATGCTCCTCAAATGTCAACTGTCGGGATTTCTCAAAACACGCGAACGCAAGCACGCATGCACACACGCACACACACATACACACACACACACAATATATATATATATATAGATATATATATATATATATATACATACATATATATATATATATATATGTATGCATATGCATATATATGTATATGTATATATATCTATATATATATATATATATACATATATATATACATACATACATATATATATATATATATATGCATATGCATATTTATGTATATATATATATATATATTATACATATATAATATATATATATATATATATTATATATATATATTATATATATATATATATATATGTGTGTGTGTGTGTGTATATATACATAAATATACATATTTCGATTCAGCTTTGTGTAACCGTCATTTCTATCGAATGTTCAAGAAAATCCTTACTGTTCTTCGTTTGTTTAAGTATCAAAGTATTTTCTAAATGACGCGTATAGTCATGCATTAATTATAATGTATTCACAAAGAATATTATTATTAATACCCGAGTAATTTCAATGGAACATCAGACATTCAGAAATAATCCATGCGAGTATATTTACATATTTTGTGTTCAGTGATACATTGATAATATTGTAGAATTTACCTTTTCCTACTAGGGTTGAAGTTTGGCTAATAATAATAATAATAATAATAATAATAATAATAATAATAATAACAATAATAACAATAATAATAATAATAATAACAAAAGTTGGGACAACTGGGAAAGATAGAGTTGGTTCGCTTTCTGGCTTATTGAAAATACGGCAAAATTATAAAGAACGCCGTATTTTTTCTTCCACTTATAAAATGTTTACGAAAGATATGAAAACAATATTCACAGAACGTTATGTTAATACTATATTATTCTACTAGCAAATACCTACCCGCCTATAATTTAATATCACTGGTATCATCTGTTTTTTGTTAAAATTCTCAAGCGTGACAGAGCGCTCATTCTCCTCAAACGCAAAACACCTTCTTTCATATGATTTTCTCTTCATATTCCCGAGTCACAGACTATCAATAGAATTAGCACATCTATTACTTTTATTAATACCCCTTAATGGAAAAAAATATCTGGTGATGATGTAAACTTAACGTTTGTCAGACTTTTAATACTAAAAGTAATAAAAATCTTTATATCAGAATAAATAACTTGAATCTTAAAGTTGATATGCCACATATACTTCTTAATATCGAACGTGCTGTGTCTCAGGATATAAGACCCAAGAGATTCGAACCTTAGCCGAATTGAAACAAAGTTGTACTTCTTATCAAAAAGAGTATAAATCATGAGTCTTTGATTTATATAACCTCATATATTATATATCAAAAGAAGCACGGGAAGAAAAGAGGACGAGGGATTGATGAAATAAGAAGATTTGTTGGTGTGGACTGGCACAAAATGACCATAAACAGACGCAAGTAGAAGGATATGTCTGAGGCCTTTGTTCTGCAGTGGACTTGTAAAAGGCTAATGATATATATATACATATATATATATATATATATATATAATATATATACAATATATATATATATATATATATACTGTATGCTTATAACTGAAACTTTATGCTAGAATAAAAATATCGAAAAAAAAAAATGATACCGCCTATGCATTCTAATTTTCCTTGATTTTACATACAAAACTCTAAAATTCTAAAAACTTAGAATTACCTTTGGCTTCTATGTGAGAGCACTTGAAATTGAGAAATAAGAACATATACAGTATACAGCCTTTCTAAAACGAACATCTTTAAAGCATGTAAATCCTACTCATAGTTCAGATGTAAATTCAAATTGGTCTTTTACAAAAGAAATCATATATAATTTTAAAATTTCATATTCCGACTTTAGATACATAAACCAATTTTCAGTTTTTACATTCGTAAGATCTTTTATATATTGGTACCCAGCGTCATATAAAATCATATCATAAAATTAAACTTGTTACAAGAAAATCGGAATGATTTTTTTAACATTTGTTGCTTAAGATATTCAGATACTATTTCAAAATCTCTAAACTACTATGTCGGACATTCACTGAACTCATTAGAGACTTGGAAAACTTAAAACTTTGTACTGTATTAAGAAATATTTCTCTTTCTAATTTACTGCCATGGATAACAAAATGAGCAGCATCAGACGGAACACGGAAAAACAAGAATGTCTGTGACCCACGCAGTTTACTTACGGCCTAAAAATACGGAACAATCACTTTCATAAATCATTATTTATGATATGAAACTTCGTCTTAATCTAAATAAATCAACTTGATAGAAAAAAATGCACATACAATCTGATATTGTAGTGATTATAGAAAATTAAATCAGGTAAAAGAAGTAATATACATCTGATCAAAGGAGACAAAAATATTTTCATGTGATAGACTCCGAGGAAGAAAAAGAAGAAGTATAGCTATTTCTGAGCTAAAATCAATATAATTCCTACTACATTATTAGCCACCCTTTCTAACAATAGCCGTTTACCAAATGTCAACATGAATAATATAAAGCGTTTTTATTTTCCGATTTTATTATAATTCGAATAGAATAAAAATGTAACGTGTAAAAAATATCTCTAGAATTACTCATCAACCACAAACCCTCAAAAAGTGTATTCACCCACATTACTCATCCAGGTTCCCATAAGAAATCTAAGTACCAAGTTCCTGTGATATCAAAATAACAGGTTTAAGTTATAGATATGAGTCAAGCCATCTCAGGTAGGAGGAATTGTTTGAAAGAATATTAAAACCTGTAAGAACAAACTAGATTTGTTTCAAGAATACTGTAAAGCAATACAAGGTAAAAACAGAAAGATGCTTATGAAAAACTAATAGCACCTACTAAATATTAACTTAGATTTCTATATAACTTAATAACTGAGTCAAGAGAAATGGATTAACATGATCAGCCATTTCCACTAAGCCAAGCGCACTGCTTGATTGATTGATTAATTTTTTTTTACATGAAATAGTATTGACCAAAAAATTATTCCACGGTAAATTTCCCAAATAGAACATAATACATCTCCCCTATATAATACAAGTATTTGAATATATATATATATATATATATGTACATACATATGTGTGCGCGTATATATATATATATATACATATATATATATATATATATGTACATACATATGTGTGCGCGTATATATATATATACACATATATATCTATATATATATACATATATATCTATATATATATATATATTATATATATAAATATATATATATATATATATGTACATATATATGTGTGCGCGTATATATATATATATATATATGTACATATATATGTGTGCGCGTATATATATATATATATATACACTGTAGACATACCCTGGTGAGAGGGGGTAACCCGAGAGGTACACTAGAAAAATATTCTCCAACAAATTGCCAAAAGGGGGAGTGGTGGAAAGGGTTGAATCTGTGCTGCTTATCTATCTAAATATCTAGACGTCATTTTTGACAGCCCGGGTACACTAGTAATGTACATAAGACATACATAAATCTATCAATATATATGTATATATATATATATATATATATGTATATATATATATATATATATTCTATCTAATTTCACTTCCTCTTATTTTGTTAACGTTTTTATAGTTTATATGGAAATATTTATTTAATGTTGTAACTCTTCTTAAGATATTTGATTTTTCTTTGTTCCCTTTCCTCACTGGGCTATTTTCCCTGTTGGGGCCCCTGGGCTTATAGCATCTTGCTTTTCCAACTAGGGTTGTAGCTTAGCAAGTAATAATAATATATATATATATATATATATATATACATGTGTGTCTGTGTGTAATTTAAGCAAGACCGTAAAAACTTCTCAAGTATAAGAGTAGAGAAAACAGCCAACCTACAAAAACTAACATACACAAAGCAATTAACTGAAAGGAACTAGGTGTGAGGAGAAACACTGACGGCAACCAGTATCTTGTGACAAGCGGGTCAGATTGGGTATTGTCTTATCGTTTCTTGATGGAAATTAGAATCTAACAGAATTAGTCTAAGTTGTTTCAAAACAGGAATAATGTCATTTTCCAGCAAGTGTTTCAAGTACGAGTCAGTCAGAAGGGATGATGCTTGTGAACTCCATGTTCTTAAAATTCAAAATAAGAGCTGATTTGTGTCTGTCGATGATTTTACGTGCTAGATACAAACATTCAATCGTTTATATACATACATGTATGTATATACATATATATATATATATATATATATGCGTGCGTGTATCTGCGCCTGAGCGTTTGTACATGTAATGTAATAATGATAAGGCATTATATAAAGATGGCTGATCTTTCATTATTATGAAGAATAATAATAATAATAATAATAATAATAATAATAATAATAATAATAATAATAATAACAATAATAATAATAATGATAACAAAAGAACCAAACACAAATATTCCAAATAATCATGAAATAATATATGCCGATCAATATTGAAACCAAACACTATACAAAATTCCCAAAACAGACATGCTAAAAAAGACACCAAAAGTAATAAAATTGAACTGCATAATAAAACTGGATATAAAATTACGTCGAGTAATGTCACGACATGAACGCATCTGCATTATTGGCCAATGTCAGGGTTATTGATACTATGCATGAATGAAAAGAGAGAGAGAGAGAGAGAGAGAGAGAGAGAGAGAGAGAGAGAGAGAGAGCTGACGAACATCTGTTAGCGTTTTAAACATGATTCATCGTAAAACACCTGTGTAGCCGACGAGATAGACGTTATTAATCAACGCCAACCCATGGCTCATGAATCAGCCAGTTAAAGCTTTGTTCATTATAACTACCTAAACAATCATTCCATTCTTAATTTTGTTGGTAAGAATAATTTTGTATCTGTCAGGAATACCTAATTCCATACAAATTACATATAACAATGGAAACCATTGCTAAATTCAGAATTAAAATTGTACTGTACTTCATTTAATACAACTGAAATATGCTACTTTGCAACCTTGTCATGTTCATGTTCTAAAAGAAAATTGATGCAGAAAGTCATAGAGAGAGGAATCTCAGAATTTATACGTATGAACAAATAAAATCTGAACATAGTCGTCGTTTTTCTAAGTAGCTAAATCTGTATCATGGCAAATTTCAGAACGAACGTCATCTGTATCCCAGGTCTGAATTAATTTTTGAAAGAGGTTAATATCTTTTTTATTTCTTGATAACCTTGACATAAATCTACATGAAAAAAAAAATGTAAATGTATACAAAGCGTAACGTACGTCACGATAAATGAAAAGGCAGTGTCATCAGTATCCCGGGGTCATTCGAAATTATCATTAACCTTGGCGGTTTTCAGAATGATATTCCGATAAGATTGAAGTGAGGGAAACGGCTCGGTCTAATCATGCAGAATTGGCTAACCATATTACGATTTGACATAATACATACCAATAAAAGCTTATTATATGAAACTGACTATCATAATCTGGTGCATCACGACAATGGCACTAAAATAAACAATGTTTCTTACATATAAATGCTTCACTGCATATACACAGCCATTAAGAGGTCTACTTCCAACTTACACGATTCTGGGTGACACCAGATAAAACTAGCTTTGCTCAAAAAGCAAGATATACAATTAATCTTGAGTTAGCATAACAACCGAAAATACCCAATTTCTAAACAGGTAATTCCAAACGTGAAATGTGGTGTGCGTAAATATATATTATATTTATACATATATATATATATATATATATATATATATTTACAGTGTATAATTTTCATGTGATGGTGCGGTTTAACCATAATATCTATCTAACTACCCATTTGACCCTCAACATTCGTCAGGAGTCGTTGTCGAAAATATGCAACGGGATAAAAACAGGAAAAAAGCAACTACACATTAGAACGTCATGAAATCACATCAACACTTAAGAAATGTTTATTTCATTTGTATGTAAAGTTTAGAAAATTTTTGTAAGGTAATAAGGATCGATTCCAAAATTCTAAATTCTCTTTAATTCCCTTCATTTGCGATGTAGGTATGACTCTCTCTCTCTCTCTCTCTCTCTCTCTCTCTCTCTCTCTCTCGTTCTAATATTGCTTGAAATATTTCGAGCCTCAGAAGTTCTTGTGGCTTAACAAGCTAGTGTCATATTTTGAGAAAAAACTTCCTTTGTGAAATAACTTTCAGACTAATCCTTCCAATCGGTTAATTTGACATGTCAATTTGACATGGGGTACAATTTAAAATATTAATAAGAAACATTTATATAAATTGATTCTTATTTTTTCTTTTTAATATTTGTGAGAAATGGTTTTCAAATTTGAAAGAGAGCCATTCCGATACAGCTGCAATTACAATTAAGTGGCCAAAATTATGAACATGAATATATAAATTAATTCAGTCTTGGTTGATTGGTACATCATTTCATTCAATTGTAATTCTATATTCAGCTTTTATCATGTATTTCGTCTACCGTTAATTCAAATATATAATCTACCTTAAATCATTCTTTAATTTTACTATGCAAATTAAATAAAGGGACGCGAGCTAAATAACAAAATTAAAATAATTCCAGTTAATATCAAATAAAAAGAATAACATTAAATTTGAACATCAACTTTAAATTCAAGATTAAATCCCTCTTTAAATTTAAACGTAAAATTAGATTACTAAAAACCATAATCTATCATCATTTCATAAATTCTTACCTTGAAATATACTATATAATATTTCCTTTTTCCAATAAAGAAGAAACAGAAAAGTCTCAGGCTGTGAATAAAATATTTGGAAGAAAATTTGAGTGTCCAGGAAAGCCAAAGTTGCCATAAATAAAAGCTGGTGAACTAATTCTCCTTTGTGGAACCGAAGTCAGGATGATAAATGCAAAAGAAAAAAAATGAAGCAGTGGAGAAGAATCGTTTCCCTAGCACATGTGACATAAGAATCGAAAAGCCAGAACTGAAAATGTGAGGAAGGGGTATAAGGTTAGTACGGTGAATGAATGAATCAGAGTATTATGTGATGGTTCGGTCACAAGGGACAAAAAATTAAAGATGGTAGGTTGGTGACATGTATGTATAGTTCGAAAATGTTATCACGATGGGAAAGATGACGACATAGGAGTTCAATTAAAGAAGACTAGTCGTCAGCTGACTATTATTTCATCAATTCTAAATTTATTTTATCCCTTTTTCTACTTTCGCTGGCCTCCTTTTGCAGATTTTTCTGAATATGCTCCATTCACGATTAAGAAGTTGAAAGAATAAATGTGGCAGTAACAATTGTCTATTATTTTCTGTTTGGATTCAACCTTTCAGGAGAAACATTTGAGTTTTGAAAAATAAAATATATAAATAAAAATTTAATCAATAACAACCTTCACTCACCAGGGGGTCACTTTAGGGTCCCTGTCAGTCCCGTTCATTTTTTTTTTTTTCTTAATGCTCAAGTTAAAATTCATGGCCAAACGTCGCGCAATTTCAGAACATGACATTTAAGCGACGTACCTTTGGGGCAAAAGTAATTAACAGTCCGTAAAGAATCGCAGTCATTAAACTGACAGTTGGATGAAGAAAAAGAAGGGCTTGGAGAAATGAGCCTGATGATGAGGTTTACAAGGCTCGATGAGCACCGAACAGTTACCCCATTAATTACTTTTTCTAGCTTCTCTTAATTCCAACGTCCACTGTAAGTGCTTCGGTTCCAAAGGACCCTGCCGTTCTTTTGCAAGCATACAAGCAGTTCTTCCCCATCTGGCAAGGGATATTTTTGCAGGCGATTGATTCGTCCCATGCGAATTCTTTTCACCTTGACCTCGCTTCAGGGTTTGAGAGACGCTAGCAGTGGTAGTGTGGTGGGGTGGGAGTGGGGATGGGGGTTGGCTAATGAGGGAAGGCAACCAAACACGAATTGATCTCCATGAGCTTAGTGTTCTTTTTTTCTTCCAACAACAGAACCTCGACCTTCTTTACTTCTTTGAAAGTTTAACACAGAATACCAGTTTTCTTCATTAACAAATTACAAACAATAATACTTTTCACCAGGTTCATTCTCAGGCCTTTAGATATTACAATTGTTAGTTTAGGAAACCTCAAATCACTCAATATGCAGTTTTATCCTTACTAGTGTTCCTGACAAAGAATGCTATGATTTGTTAACAAATGGCGTTGATGAAATGAATGCAAATAAGGATAAATGATTAACCAACCTATTTCACTGCAAATCCAAGAAGGTCATTTTTTATACCTTCAAAATTCCAATTTAGAAAATAAAAGATTTACTGAAATCAGTTTTCCTCTATGATTTTTTTCTGAAAAAAATGTAAATGGTCATTTGTGCAAATAATCGTAAACGATCTAATACACATCAGGTAGCCAACGATGAAAAATATATAAATGTAATAAAGTTTCATTCTACATCAAATAGACAATTATTAGCATCGATGAAATATAATCTGGTCCAATCAATATGCTACTAAAATTAAATTCATCCTCAAGATCTGGCCATATCGATCAATACCACCTCTCTGGGAGAGAGAGAGAGAGAGAGAGAGAGAGAGAGAGAGAGAGAGAGAGAGAGAGAGAGATATGGGGGACTACACTAAAAATATGAAAACAAAATAATTTAGATTTGTAAAATCGGTTCCCTAAACATTATCATGAAAGGTAATTTCTAAAATCAACACAATTCAAGTTTACGTACGATTAATAAACTGAAAAAGATAAACAGCAGGAATTGCTCGCATTAAAGAAGAGAATTAAAAACACCTCCTTTTCCTACAGACCCGCCATGATTTTGGTAAGAATACAAGTTAATGGAACTGAACACATCTAAGTACGTACTTATATTTGGGAAACTGAGACGGTCAGCCAGCGTGAAATTCTATTTATTCCTTTTCTGCATATTACGTCATATATAATAAACAATGTTCGACGGGTGGAAACTTTCAACCCAAACCATGACCTGTGTATCAACCTCGCTGGGTTGTCTTTCTCTTTCTAACGGCTACACAAAACCACTCTAATATCAATTTGGAGATATTAATTATTCATATTTTTCACTTTATACTGCAGACCTAAGCTGCATTAACTAGAATCTGATTCTTATTCGCATGACCATTATCTTGAACAGTTGCTTTTTTAGATGCCCGCGTAAAATAAGATTTAAAACGAATCATTTACATTCTTAGATTTATATTTTTAACTTTCTTTCACGGTAATATAGCGTTTTCAATTCAATAATGGTGGTCTGAACCTTCTATCCCGCCACATAAGTACCTGAAGTGCAAAATATTGCTTTCCTGATCAATCGCGCTTGAAGTAACTGAATTTTGGTAAGATAATCATGTATAATTAAATAAAATCATTGAAGCATACGTTATTAAAATAATTACGAGGTCATGTTATGATATAGTAATACTTTTGGTATACATCATGATCTAAAATGAAATTTGAAAAACTCCTGACAAACATTATTAATCCTACTCCAATAACCGATGCAATTTTCAAATTCCTATTCCTAATCTATAGCGATTTAGTTGCGAACAGATAGTTTAAAGGAAAGCTTCTTTTTTAGTAAGCATTAATAATAACAGTTTTCACTAATCTGGGTTTAAATGAATCAGACAAATTAAGGTCGCTTTGTTTAAGTACGAATGACGTCACCAAACTGATAAGTCGAGTGCCATTATACAGCAAAAAACACTTGTCTCAAAGTTAATGACATCCTTCCGTTCAAGTCAGTAAATTATATAACAAATGTAAAATAATTATGGTTCACATGCACAAACACACCTATTCATATACAATAGACATATGCATGTACCCGTAAGACTGCCAAAATTAGAACAAAGTTCATAAACATCTAAAGGTTCTATTTTTTTTCCTTTTCATCATGCATGATACAATGCTCTCATGGGGGGAAAAGAGTTATTAATCTATTAAATTGCCTGACCCAAATCATCAACAACCAACCATAGCTGCGAAAATGTTAGAAAACATTCGCTTGAAAATCCCATTTCCCAGACATTTTTTCGCCTCGTATTTCGCAGATTACACAGACACTTCCCAGAACAAAGGCGACCTGGAGAAGTTCCCTATCTCTCCGCCTTGCACAAAGAAATCCCAGTGAAAGTCATCTCCAAGAGGGACATCTGCGAAAAATGGACCAAGGAAAGAACAAAGGCACTGACTGCCTTCAAACAAAAAGGCTCGAGTGAAAGCACCGCGCAACGACCTTGCATGGACACGATACATAATAACACGTTTGTGGCGCCCGTGTGAGAGTGAGGATACTGCTTGTGACGGTAGAACACGTGGCCAAGGCTCCAATATCGATGCGGTCAGACTGAGAGGTCAATGACCTTAGTCGTTATTGACTCTAAAGTGATTAAGTATGAACCCTCGCGACCTAACGCCCTAACCAGGGTTAAAACCCTGGCCCTAACTAGTCATTTACAGCTGTTCGACTGACTGCTCAAGAGTATAAAATCTCGTTCTGGCATAAAACTAACATTACCTAAAACATTAAGAAAAAACAAATTTTATGCATCATTAGAATGGAAGGTCATCTAAAAATAGCATGAATTGCAATCATTTACGGCAATTTCATCGTTTACACCTTTCGGTTGGCAACTCGGGGGAAAAGAGAATTCAAGGCCGAGTTTCCTAGAACTTTATAACCGGTTTCGTTTCAGCCACTGAAAATAGAGACCGAAGGGACAAGGTGCGAGAAAGAAGGGAAGGAAGAGGGTGAAATAAGAGGAGGAATGAAGAGAAGGGTACACAGGGAACAAGAGGAAAGGTGGGCGGCGGTGGTTCTGTTAGTAATCAATATTGGGCTTATTGAGAAATGCGGGTCAGGAGACACGCAGAATACAGAAACACATTTATTTGCATACAGATACAAATGTTGGTTGAATTGTACACAAATTTTGTGTACACGTGAAAATGAAATGCAGCTAATATAAATTGCTTCTATTTAACACCTTATCTCTCGAAATCTTTCTAAATATGTATTCAAATTCACAAGGGGTAAAAATCGTTAAATTAATCGTCTAACTAAGTAACCATTAAGTACACATTCGTGATTAATAGAAACAAGAAAATTACGAAATAGGTCGTTTGTTATAAATAGCCTGGCCCTTCTGGCCAGGCACAGGCTTTTGCAAATATGCACCAAGGAATGCAAGATATCAAATAGACAACGGAATTATCTATGACAGCTACCTTACTTTAGGGTTATTTAATTAGTCTTCCGTCTACCATACACTTCAAGTCATTTAATTTTTTTCACCCCTATTCAGTCATAATGGAACGTTAATCAAGATGGTAAGTAATTTTGGACACGTATCCGAATCCATCCCAAAATATAATCACCTGCTTATCAGCTCATCAAACCCCTCCACCCATAAGATTTTTTTTTTTCTTAACATACCACTGTCTTACATATATCTCTTGCTTCAAACATGTTGGCCAAGGTAGTGTACAGTACAATGTTATAAGGGAGGACATATTTGAAATAAATGTCTATGGAAATGCCAAAATGTGATTTAAAAGACACACTATTTTAGAACTTTAAAACTCTTGCCTTCAATGACACCTGTTTTCTACAATAAAGATACTAACAACGAATTCTATGCGGCTGAACAAGCTTGGATCTCATGAATAATATATAACTACTGAACGCTTATTCTAATTACAAAATTGATGAGTCATATAGCAATATATTTACAGACCTTGTTTTTATGAGAGAGAGAGAGAGAGAGAGAGAGAGAGAGAGAGAGAGAGAGAGAGAGAGAGAGAGAGAGAGAGAGAGCATGTTTTGAAGACGGTACCCCTCCAATGGTAAAGTTTCAAAGAAAATTTGACGGTTTATTAAGTTTACCCCAAAAAGAAGCAACATTTTATAATAGAGAAGTTTCATATGAGTTTGTTTCATTTTCCCTACGAAGGAGAATTATAATTCTCTTAATTGGAATGTACCCAAAATACTCATGTTTACGTGACTATTTGAAATTCT
>NC_090764.1:41973700-41981200 GCF_036898095.1 Palaemon carinicauda
TCTCCTTTTCGGATTCTTTATTTCTTCTCTCCCGTTCTCCTTCCTGTCTCCCTCTTCTTCCTGTATTTTCTGTCCGAATCCTTTCAAATAAATCATCTATTAGTCTTCAAGATTCTTGTTTTGCTTTTCATGACTGCCTTCATGATTTCACTTGTCGTTGATCCCTTTATGACGAAGTATTTTGGTTTTCTTTCAAAGTCACACTCAACAATTCTCTTAACTTTCACCAAAGCATTTTCTGCAAAACCCAAATCTTGTTTCCTTTTTAATAGCCGCTTGGTGAGTCGCTGATAAAAGCTTGCAAATTTGGGTTGGTCAATAAAACAATCAAAACGACCTTTTTACCTTTTCTAACATTTATGCTTGAGATGAATAACAATTTGAAGCCAACTTGGGATTGTACTGGTATTCCATATTTCTCCTTTTGGAGCTCTGACAGGAGAGCATTCATCTTTACTATTGATGACGAAAGACATATTGGAGACAAACAAGAGTTGGGGGAGCTTTGAAGACTTTGAAGACTTGTTGAAGCATGTTAGAGATTTCCAAACTGCCTTCGAATTTTTTAAAAATAAGCTAGATACAAGAACTCTATATTGTTGCCCGCTTCCTGCTAGCCAGGGCGGGCCTCCCCCCCTCCCACTGCCCGGGCCGGGCCTCCCCCCCTTCCCGCTGGCCGGGCCGGACCTCCCCCCCCCCTCCAGCTGGCCGGGCCGGGCCTCCCCCCCCCCCCCCCCTCCCGCTGGCCGGGCCGGGCCTCCCCCCCCCATCCCGCTGGCCGGGCCGGGCCTCCCCCCCCCTCCCGCTGGCCGGGCCGGGCCTCCCCCCCCCCCCTCCCGCTGGCCGGGCCGGGCCTCTCCCCCTTCCCGCTGGCCGGGCCGGGCCTCCCCCCCTTCCCGCTGGCCGGGCCGGGCCTCCCCCCCTTCCCGCTGGCAGGGCGGGGCCTCCCCCATCCCGCTGGCAGGGAGGGGCCTCCCCCCTTCCCGCTGGCAGGGCGGGGCCTCCCCCCATCCCGCTGGCAGGGCGGGGCCTCCCCCATCCCGCTGGCAAGGCGGGGCCTCCCCCATCCCGCTGACAGGACAGGGCTCCCCCCCTTCCTACTGGCAGGGCAGGGCTCCCCCCCCTTCCCGTTGGCAGGGCAGAGGTCTCTGCTTTCTGCTGGCAGGGCGGGGGCTAGGCCTTCCCTTAGGGCTCCCCGTTAAAAAATCCAAAAAATACTGTAATTAGTAATTATACATATATATATATATATATATATATATATATATATATATATATATATATATATATATATATATATATATATATATATATATATATATATATATATATATACACACACAGATACATATGCATATACATGTGTCTACATAATTGTAAAGTTTGCAGTATTGGCAGTCGCCTATTAGACACAGATCCCGATATAGCAGGGATAAATTGACTCTCAAAGGGCATATGACAAGCAATAATCTAAAAAAAAAAATCAGAATCTTGATGCTGGAATTTTCAGCACAGTTTGAGGGCTCTATGAGGGTTGGTTCTTCGTGTCGTTTTCTCCGGTAGTGGAAACTCTTAAACTGGACTTTTGAATGTTCCCAGGAATGGGTTCAGTCATACGAGGGACTAATTTCAGGCCATCATCTTTACAAAATCCAAATTCTTCCATGTAGATTCCAACAGTGCTTTGAACAGATTCAGGTCCATAAACATCAGACACCAGCTGATCAAAGTTGTCTCGGTTGCCATGAAACACTGTTCCTTCAGGTTGATCCTTAACCCCATCACTATTACTGAAACACTTTCAACCATGTATTTGACAGGACTGTTTCCAATTCAAAAGAAAAAGCATAGGACTCATGATTATCTAGTTTGTTTAGGAAAGTAGTTGATTGTTTAGATTTGAAGAGATGGTGGAGTGTCATATATAGTAGGATATGCGTTTTCATCTTCCACTGTCCACCTGCCTAACTGTTAGTACTAATATTCATTCTCGATCTGATGGGCCCCTCTTACCACACATTAGTGTAAATACAGATTGTCGAACATAAGCAGGAATTTCTTGGTTGAGGGTACACTCGAGAACACTATTCTATCTGATTTCTCTTCCTCTTGTTTTGTTAAAAGTTTTTATAGTTTATATGAGATATTTATTTTAATTTTATTACTCCTCTTAAAATATTCTATTATACTTTTTTTCTTTCCTCACTGGGCTATTTTCCCTGTTAGAGCCTCTGGGATTATAGCATCCTGCTTTTCCAACTAGGGTTGTAGCTTAGCTAGTAGTAATAATAATAATAATAATAATAATAATAATAATAATAATAATAATAATATTTCGGTAGTAGACCCTCTTTCAGGCAAGTTTTGTTGAAAATAATGGCTGCCTCAGTTGTATTGATCTTATACTCTGTCTTCTCGATGGCTCTAATTATCTTCTTTTCAGGACTACTGCATACAGCGAGTAACTGAGCAAAATTCATCCTTCATGGTGGGTAGTCAAATTCAGGAATAATTGGCGAGTCAAGGTTTTAATATAAAATTCACAAATTAGGTCAAGGTTTTAATATAAAATTCACAAATTAGGTAATATTCACAATTCAGGTAAAATTCACAATTCAGGTAAAAGTATACAGAGAACAAGCTACGCGTTTCGGGAGTGCTGTCTCCCTTTTACCTGAATTGTGAATTTTACCTGAATTGTGAATCTTATCTAATTTGTGAATTTTTTATTAAAACCTTGACTCGCCAATTATACCAGAATTTGACTACCCACTATGAAGGATGAATTTTGCTCAGTTACTGGCTGTATGCAGTAGTCCTGAAAAGAAGATAATTAGAGCCATCGAGAAGACGGAGTATAAGATCAATGCAACTGAGGCAGCCATTATTTTCAACAAAATAATAATAATAATAATAATAATAATAATAATAATAATAATAATAATAATAATAATAATAATAATAATAACAATGAACGTCAATAGATTTGGTGGGCCACAGAGGTGTCTTAATTTCTTTGAATGCATCGAGTATCCTAGTGTAAAGCTCAAGACTAACTTCTTTGATGCAGTCATCATCTCGCAAATCACAAGGAGAAAGAACAAATGTTTTCAGTGATTCCAAAGATTTACAAAATATCAGTGTGTCTTTATATGGGGATGATCAGAAGTCGATCCTGTCTTTCAGGTCAGAACAGTGTTCAATCTTCAACCTGAGATAACTACTTATTTCACAAGCTTTTTCATTATTGTTATTGTTGCATAGATTCTCATTATACACATTTCTAAATGACAAAGTTTTAGAACCCGAACTTTGTGAATAACTTCTTTTTTTTTTTTTATAAAATCTAGATGCGAAAATGCTTTCTCTATACATCTTTCCTGTTTCTGTGATGGTGTAAAACTGCCGAGGTATTCGTCTCAATAAAAACTGCTTGGGTCGGCACTCATAGAATTAGGTCTCACTTGCGAAAAGATCTAGTCCTCTTATTTTACATAGCAAATCTTCATCATTTAGTTAAATTTTCTTTTCATCAATGTTTTTATACGCATCTGAGTGGAACTTCTGCAAGCTATGTATATTACCAGAGTCCATTACCTTGCCACCTTTACAAAATATACAGTATTTACCAAATATCACTATTTAACATCTTTTTTTTTGGTGACTTATTCCCTTACATTCAAGCATTTTTTTTTATGCTCAACAATGTGCGGCGACCAATTCAAAAACTCTCGCGTCGACAACTTTATAGATGAACTATTAAATAAACAAGTGAACAAATAAGTAAGAAAAATAATTAATCTTAACTTCGAACTACACTTGAACAAATACCTTTAAATTTTCTATAAAAAATCAAATGCACTTTATCTTTTAAAATGAGTTTGGAATTTGTCAGGAGAAAAAATTATCACTTGCTTATTTGGATTTATCGGTTTGAAACTGATAGCAAAGTTTTGGTATCTATTTCGATATAACGTAAACTTTGGCTAAAAAAACGTATGTAACAAGGACGTATTTATAATGCAATATGTAATTCCACAATAATTTTTTTTTCTGAGAGGACCTCGTTTGCAAAGAAAAACATGTTAAAATCAAGATCTTTTTTCCGCTTTGTTTGTGTACATTTTGTATTCCTTTAGAAATACATATTATACTAATGAAATGTTTGCTTTTTCACATATGTTTCTTGATATATTGCAACAGTCCCTGCAGAATTTTTTGAAAGCCTGAATATGATTGACCGCCCATATAAAGGCTTAATGTAGAATTATATGAGGCAGAGTTGAGCGTAGCGTGAAACAGGGGGTTTTGGTCCCCTATGTGAGAATGGCCCCGAGTTGAAAATAGAAGTAATACTGTAATGTGGTTTCTGGAAGGGTTACAAGATTTCGGTAGGTTTGGATAAATGGATGAATTACAGGAATTTAGTTGGTAGGAAGAACTAGTTACGTTTAATAAATCCAAAGAAATATCTTGCAATTCCAAATTATAAAAGGGCTCAGTGCGCGAGCCAATACTCACCTCGACAGAACTCTCAAAATTCACGTTCGAACCATAACTGAAAGTATATTTTCTTTCATCGGTGACTTGAACAAAACTAATGGCGAAGTAATCTAATGTAGCTGTTAACGGAAGGAATATTTTAGCTGCGATACTCCAGTAATTTTTACACGATTTTGCGGATTCATGATACATTATATATATATATATATATATATATATATATATATATATATATATATATATATATATATATATATATATATATATATATATATATATATATATACACACACACACACATATATATATACATATATATATATGTGTGTGTGTGCATGTGTGTGTGTATTCAGTATTTTCAGTGGATATTCGAAACGTCAAATGATAAAACAGAATGAAATATGGCAACTCGATTTGTCAAATTTGAATGCTTTCACTAGAAAAAACACCCCCTTGCTGTCTTTGATTCGCTAAGGTTGGAGAGGGCTACCCCCATTTCATAGTAGTAATAAGAAGAGCAACACCTTGTCTGTTTTGTCATGGGAACACTAGAGACATCTGACGAAAGATTTCCTCCGAGTGTCGGCGTTCTTTTGATTCTAACTGTACCTATCTCCTTCAAAGACTTTGAGGAGAAAATGAACGTCTAATCAGAAGATACAGACTGCAAGAATTGCTTAATGCAACTCTCCTTAATGGTGGTGAAGAGTTGTTAATGTTGAATGAGGATGATGATAGAGATGAACTCTTTTCGAGGTTTATGTGGGAAAAGAGGGACTAAACTAAAAAGGTAAAAAGGATAGTGTCTGAATGGTGTGTTTTTGGAAGCTTGGTCCCTTAGAGATAGGAGAAGAACAATCAGGTGAATTGTAATTTTGCATATTCTGGAAGGGAAAATAGAAAGGAAATAAAGAAGTGCTAATTGAATTATGAAAGGAGGAAAGGTGATTCACACACTATAAGAGGGGGTCGACATGTTGCTAGTGATGCATCTGTGTATTGTCTAATTATGTCTATCTCTATTTTATTGATTCAGCAGTAAAAGGCTTAACGTTGTACAGACTGTGTTGTAGAATGTTAAACGATATAACCTTTATAGCTCTAGCCAACCAGGCTTCAGTAATTTATCTGTATAGTCAGACAGTTCTTTCTGTACAAATAAAGACGCCCATCTTTGGACACGAGATGTTTAGCAGGGACGTCTTCACTTTAGCATCCACTGGTGCCTTCTTCGGCACCACGGCAAAATAAAAGTATTATCATTGTGGCAACTCCATGACCATCCGACATATAGTATGGTTATGGAATGCAAGGTTTGGATATGCCATACTCTCTCTCTCTCTCTCTCTCTCTCTCTCTCTCTCTCTCTCTCTCTCTCTCTCTCTCTCTCTCTCTCTGCGTTCAAAAAATTATATAAAATTCATACTTTGACTTAGTAGCGTTTATCATTTGTTCTCGCATAATCTTATGTACACAGGTGGTTTTTTCCCTTACCCATATAGATTAAGAAATCTATAAGTGAATATTTATTAACAATTTTATCAATTTGCTCTTCAGTTCATTACTCTATGTAAACACAGCTTATCTACTGTACATATTCAAAAATCGATACAATACATAACTACTGTACAAATATTTATATAATTATCATAATATTTACAAAAAGTCGAAAATATTCGACACTAAGCGGGTCTTTATGACGATATGCATGCAAGATTGCAAATGCTGCATGAGACAAGAAAAATAATCCTAGTTAAATTGAAAAGATATACCGTTCTTTTTCTATCTGATTGTTAGAGAGAGAGAGAGAGAGAGAGAGAGAGAGAGAGAGAGAGAGAGAGAGAGAGAGAGAGAGAGAGAGAGAGAGAGAGAGTTATTCAAATGGGCGTCAGATTAATTTAAAAAATATAAGCATATCCAATGAAACTTGGGCAGGTACGTCAAGAGAAAAATATAATACAGTAAATTGAAAAATTAGATTTGTAATGTTCAAAATGAATAGCTCCGCACAAAAACAGTAAGAATAACCTCCTCCCAACTTCGTTGGCGAAGGTAACAAAGGACGACTCTATTCTTAATTGCCGTTACAATGCAATGTAAATACAACCAGGATGATAAACTTATCTAGTCACCATAAAATACAAGATTTTAAAAATCATACAAATTGAAGACATGTGCAGCAAGATTTATGAAGATACAAAGAAAGAATAAAAGGGGAAATTCGTTTAAACGAATATTAAAATAAAGATATAAATAACTAATGAAAAGAAATGTATAGGATGAATAGAAAAGGGAAGAGGAATTCACGCTTTCAGTTTGTTCGAACAAACAGCAATGAGCAGGTGTTCACACATCCCCAGTACCGCCATACAGTGTAACGTAATTATGACCCACCTCTTTATCCCTCTCACTTTCTGTCTTCCGGTTAAATGTTCATTCACTATACACCTCGCTCTCTCAATCACACGTATTTAACAGTTGTTTTCTTTATAGAATGTTCTTGAAAAATAATTATCTCGATACAATATAAATATAGTATATTTTATCGATATAACCTTTTGTCACTTACTAAAATTTTTTTTACAATATCAGGAATGGATGGAAAACAATAACTGGCTATAATGGGATAGTGGGAAATGTAAAAGAAAAGAAGCTACCTCATGGATACAGTGACCAGGAACTAGCAAAATAATTTTCTAGTATTCTTTAAAAACAAAATTGAAAATATAACCAGGTCATTTGTAAATACTCAACATCAGATTAATGATACACTAGGCACACAGACAAAATTAATACGATTTAACAACAAAACACAAGATGACATCACCAAAATTATCATGAGAGCAAAACAAACAAACTGCGATATCGATCCTATGTCAATATCTGAAGTAATTGGAGAGAGAAAAGTTTCTAGTCTAGCCGAAATAATAATAAGAATAGCAAATGCAAGCATTGATGAATGTAAGTTTCCTAAATCTCAGTGCCGATATCTTGTAT
>NC_090764.1:41993700-42001200 GCF_036898095.1 Palaemon carinicauda
CCAACAATTTAGTAAGGCGAATTCAGTTATTCAGAACACTTCAAATACAACAATAAACTAAAATGGATGAAAATTCTCAGTGCGACCCGATACTCGGCAAAACAAGATACAAGATACCATGGAAGCCATTTCCTTTTATTAGTTTTCAGATGCAAGAAACATCCCTCTGGTACGTTGGAGCATGTCAGATAAAACCGAAAAGTGCAATGTTGGAAACGTTTTTTCCGAGAGAGAGAGAGAGAGAGAGAGAGAGAGAGAGAGAGAGAGAGAGGAGAGAGAGAGAGAGAGAGAGAGAGAGAGAGAGAGAGAACACACGAGTCTTAATGGAAATTTGAGAAATTCTGCCTTGGCTGACTTCAAGGGACTCTTCGCCGCATATTGGAACATTCGAGAGCGGAGCAATGTGGAATGTTGGACCACTGTCTTTTAGACAGAGAGAGAGAGAGAGAGAGAGAGAGAGAGAGAGAGAGAGAGAGAGAGATTCCAATTAACAATAACAAGTCTTTAAACCGAAAGCCAAAAATATTTAATAAACATCAATCACAATATCATTCAAGGCTATTGTGGAAGATGCAGTATTTAATTTTTTCCTTAATGACATTTTTTATTCTTATAGTTTTATTCAATTCTTTTAGGAAATATATTTTAGGATCTCACTGCAAGTTCATGCACAAGAAATACATTGATAAAAAAGGTTAAAATTTTACAGATAAAATCCCTATTTACGATGATCTAGTGCGCTTCGACCTGACAAGACCAACCAGGGTAACTGAATAACTACGGTAAATAACAGACTCATGATCACAATACAAGAGCTCGTGTTTATAACACACCAATCGCTACAATACTAGATAGTTCTGTACTCGTGCGGATGAAGCCTCAGTAATGCTAATGGAATACTTTAATTAATAATACGGGAATTATAAATGTGAATATATATCTAGGTACCAATTTTAGATATGAATTTTATTGTAATGAGCAAACCCCCACTAGATAAAATAACTTTCCTACATATCCCTGTCATTTGGACCTCTTGCCTTACTATGGTCTAACAGGTCGGGCTACTGGCCTTTGATTGGCCACAGTATTTTATTAACACCAATTCCTGATGGGGACTTCATCATCAATAATTTTCCAAAGTGAAATCAGCCTAAACCATAACTATAAAGCCATTGCTACCAAGTTGCCATGATATTACCTTGATTAACGTGCATACATCATACCAAAGCGGGAATTGCCGGATCTTTGTAAAGTGGAAATTTAACTGTAAATAACTTAAACCATTGATATTACAAAGATCAATTCTAGCCATTAGTACCTCCACTTTCATTCTCCTAGAGGTTTGGTGAGATAAAACGAAATATCCCCTTGGAAGGAATAAAATTCGACAAATCAAATAATTAATAAAAACTATATATCATATCTATTGCAATCTCTTTTCATGAAATTTATCTTAAAATAAGATATCCAGATAACAACAACAACTATAGTAACTTAAGTACAGTACATAAGTTATGAGGTTGTAGACGCCTGACGAGGCTAGTAGCATGTTGAACAACCTATTTTTTTCAATACATTCATCAGCAACGTTTTCTAATACTTCAAAATAAAAACATTTAAAAGAGAATTTTTTACTTCCATACACAAGCAGAACTTTCTTGATATGATCCTTCGGAAGGTACACCTGTGGACACTTTTTATTGCTTTGAATTTCTAATTAAATTCTAAATTCTTAACCTTGCACGCAGCGGGCAGGCAAATAAGAAATTTAGAGATTCAACACGCTGACTGGGCCTTAAAAAAAAAAAAAAAAAAAAAAAAAAAAAAAAAAAAAACCTTGAACAGGTGCACGGAAAATAATACCTGTTGGCGTTTTCCAAAAGCCAAGAGCACTTTTTATCTTTAAACCAATGCGACAATTGGATCATCAGTTCAAAAGAATGGCAGGAGAGGAACAGATGTCTCCCATTAATGAGCATAAATTAGGCTTGTTAATGTGTTTAAATATGAGGTGATTCATGGTTCATCAAGAGAATTAGACCTTGACTTTGTATTAGCTAAACACACAAAGTATAATTCGTTCTCATTGTCTTCTTTTGTCTATTTTAAATTAGGCTTTTGGGCTTCTTATTACTCTTCTAATGGCTTCTTATTACTCTTCTAAGATTTTTGTTATTTGAAGATTTTAACAGTACGTTTGAGGTTCTAAATACTAACATCATTAAAAGTAATCAGAAAAAACAAAATAATAATTTTCATAAAAAATACTGATCAATTAGAAAATATGATTCTTTACATACCGATAATTGACCAAAAAGACCAAACTATATCCTTAATAACAATTACTGCAAATTCAATTTATTTCATCCTTTTTTGGCGACATTACTTTTCTGCTGACTTCTCTTTACCGCAGTAAGCATCATAACCCGAACCGTATGATGGGGGAAACTGAGTCGTAAATTGAATGAATATACTGTGTGTATGTATACACACACATTTTATATACAGTATATATAAATATATATATATATATATAATATATATATATATATATATATATATATATATATATATATATATATATATATATATATATATATATATATATAAAGAGAGAGAGAGAGAGAGAGGGAGGGAGAGAGAGAGAGAGAGAGGGAGAGAGAGAGAGAGAGAGAGAGAGAGAGAGAGAGAGAGAGAGAGAGAGAGAGAGAGAGAGAGAGAGAGAATAATCTATTGTTATTCATCAATTATGCATTGCTTTACACAAATTACTAATGACAGGAGCTACTGAAATTCATTACAGATGTACCATTTATTTGAACTTTGTTAGAGAATTCTGATACCCCGAAATCTAGCTTTCGTAACTTTGCATTATCAAAACACAAGAAGGATAAATAAAACATGAATCCCAACTTTGGCCTCATCCAAAGTCTTGGAACATTTATCGAACAAACGAATTTTATGCTACAAAAAGCAGCCTTCTTTTATTTCTTATAAATCTATCGAGAAGCTTTAAAAGAAGGTTTTTAAATGACCAAAGTCCAATTTAAAGATGGTGATTAAATGACACAGTCAAGTATAAATGGGTTTTCAATGAACTATTCTATTTTAAATGTTTTCAATGACTGTGGCCTATTTTAAAGAGGAGGATCTATAATTGATCCCAGCCTCTTTAAAGATTTATAAATTATCTACTTAAAGATGACTTTCAAATCATCCCAGCCTGTTTGATAAAAGAGGATTTTTCTTGATGCCAGACTACTTAACGATATAGGTTTTTAAATGATCAAAGCCTATCTTAAAGAGGAAGCTTGGTAAGCCTATCTAAAGTTTGAAGCTTTCAAAGTTATTCCCGCCAATTTAAGATGGAAATTTTTATGATCCCAGCCTATTTCAAAATGGGAGATTTTTAAATGACCCAAGACTATTTCAAAAAAGGAAGTTTTTTTAAATACTCTTGGTCTTTTTTGAAGATTCTAGAATGTTTCAACCTATTTCAAAGAACACTTTGAAATGTTTTTAACTTATTTTAAAGATAATTTTTAAATGACTCCAACCAAACCAATAGAATTTTCTTTATAATAGTTCTAGCTCATGTTTTGACTACCCCACTACGCGCAAGTATTTAAAAAATTTAAATAACATTTACTAAATTATGTTTGAACCAAATTCTATTGAAATGAAGAAATGGTTCGGAAAATAAGCCGAAAATGGGGAGTTTACGTCATAAAGATACACGCTACCAGAATTCACACACCACTTTGATAAGAAAAGATGCAATCTTTACTTGCATCTTGACTTGCACTAGCTCTACAGATTTCCCAAATACAAGAAGTGCATTGCGCCTCGCTATTAAAACTCCCTTGACCTAATAACACACATAAGGCTTTCATCTTCCCAAGATACCGATCTCAGAAAGTAAACAAAAAGCTGGAGTAATTTCGATCTCTAGAGAGAGTAATTATCTGTTCTCTTTGGCGCACATCGAGTCCCACCATCTACCTCTCTTTAAAGGTTTACGCTAGTTACTCTTTTCTATGAACAAGTCAAATTTCAACTTATCAGAAGCCTTCACTACAGTCTTATTGCATAACAATTCGCAAGTAAAACTACTTATATACTGTATGAATATATTGTGCATTCACTCTGCACATACATGTTTCATCGTCATGCAAGCGAAAGTTAATGCGTGCATAGCAGTCACACTCATGCTCACACCCTCATGTATTTATTTCCGGTTAACGTTTCACCTAACGTTATTCAAACAGCTCGACCCTAACCGCTATGAAACACCCTTTCTGTTATCGCAAGAACACGAAACACTTCTGATGATAAGAAACTTCGCATATCGAAGACTTTTCTACCCGGACTTGAAAGACTTGAAAAGCAGTTTTTACTTCCTGGCTACTTTAAAGAAAAAAGAAATAAAAAAACATTGAAGTATTCACCAACCGTTAAAGTTATTCTGCTATATCATATCAGGTGTATTTCTCAATGCATCAACCACTCTACCGTAAATTCACATATGCTCTTGTTGTTTCTACCAGTAAAAGTTCTTAATTAAAAAAAAAAAAAAAAAAAAAAAAGGATATTCGCAGCATTATGTTCATAAATGATTGACTTTATTTCCTCTTTAACAACTCACTTAATTTTAGATTGGTTAAATGGTTTAATTATCAAAGCTTGCCTAACCATAAACATAAATGGAAAATAAAACATGAAATGAGAACTACAGCCTGCAGCCTTCCTCTCACTTAATTTCACTTGGGATCTTTCACTTTTATGTTTACACATTAACGAGAGCATAAATCTCCATGCAAAATTAGTTTAATGATTCCGTGATAGACCATTTATATTTTCTTAGGCTATCTTCAATATTTTTCTCATAACTGGCTTACTTTGAGTATTAACCAGATAAAATAATAGTTAAAAATCCGAATTGCATGATAATAGGTACAGTACGAATGCAAAATCTAAATCCAAGTCAAGTCGAATTTATTCATGAGATTTCAGGATTTTCTTATTAGTTATTATATTACGAAGAAATATATTAGGAATAAGGATATTATATCAAACAAACACTAAAATACTACACTTCTGAAAATTCTAACAATACATCACTTACAGTACGAGTTTGTAATAACTTGAATGCAAAATTGATATCAAAACTGGGTAACCCCAAAGAAATAACAAACGTGAAAAAAAAACACTAAACACTATAGCCCAGCAGAGCAGATTCACACAATATCCCTCACCATAAACCTAAGTAAGTCTGATAACAGTCCCCATATTCTATAGGAAAGATAGTTTCTAAAACATCACGTTTTGGTTAACTCTACATCAATATACACTATCGGTTCCCGTAATCCTTTGAAAGGGGTGCACAGAGCTGGGTGCTCACCTAGCGGATGTTTCCACTAAGTTAAATCGAAATCCGTTCCTCCGTTCTTGAAATGGTCCCCTTGGCAAAGTGAACACTTCTTTTTTTCTATCTTAATTTTTTTCTTTCTTTATCATGTGTATTCTGTCGTTTCCCGTCATGAATTCCTATTCCTTAAGATTCATCATCATTATTGTCATATGTAAACATTAACTTCGTTAATTATGATTTAGTACATAAACTGCAATGATATTATATTTTGTTTTCTCCAAAGTTGGTTGATGATGTGACTAAATAAACCAACAAATTAATTAAAATTTTACATATTCTCCATCTTTGGCAAATAAAAAACAAATAAAAAACAAAGCTCCCTACTAACTGGAGGAAAATGTAATTTCTAAGTAGAGAAAACTAACCCAGTAGCGTCTACAGTAAGGAAGATAGTGATGTCTCAATCTTTCAGTTGCTTATTATAAGACAATCGAATTCAGTATCCCCGTAGACTACCAAATACATTTGACAAGACACATTTCGAGGCATATCTCTCTATCAAGCCACTTCTGAAATCATTTCAACGTCTAGTTATTTCATATACCGTCAAGTCAGCCATAAATCACAGCCATCTACCCTACATAATGAAGAACAAGTGCCTAGCTACACACACACACACACACACACACATATATATATATATATATATATATATATATATATATATATATATATATATATATATATATTATATATATACATTATATATGTTGTGTGTGTGTGTGTATATTCCGGTCACGTTCGGCAGCATTGCCAGACGTATAACTACTTGGTCTCTCCCCGTCCCTCGAGTATGGAATAAAGAAATGCCATACACTGGTAGGAGGGGTTGTAGATAGGAAAGGAAGAGGCGGTGGGAAGGGTTGAATCTTTGTGTGTGGCTATCTCTAAATATTTAGCCGTCATTTTAGACGAGGCGAATACACTAGTGGAATAATAAGCATTCTATAAAATGAAAGGAAAGAATAACGTATTCGCACAAGGTCAATAGTGTCAGGGTTCAGTTACAATTTCACCTGAAGAGATACTCATCAGAACGTCAGACGGGCAAAACAACTACCATCCCACCCCCCAACCCCTAATACCAAAAACCCGCAATAAACAGCTTCAAATTACGGGACGGCGATGTCCCGACCATACGAATGCAAAGCTAACCGATATTACTGTACTTTTCCCAAAAAATAATCCGTGAATTAATCAGACCCTTCTACAACTAACAGAGAGACAGAGATAGACGAAACATCGTCCTGCCATCACCATTTCCTTCGAAGATGCGAATCTGAAGTAGACACAATCAGATACCTACGCACACGAACGCACACACAAGCAAATACACTCACAAAAGAGGGATGGTGGCACCTAGAAATCCTTCCAATAAATCCCTATCATATATGTTATCCAATATTGGCTATACGAGAAAGGAATATGGCGGTTATATCCCTCTTTGTAGGACTATTGGATTTGCATCCATTAGGACTGAATATATGAAAAAAATAGATGGTTAAAAATCCGAAAACCATATAAAAATGAAAAATGTTGTTAAAAGATGTGCATTTCTTATATTTTTATTTAAATGCTGCATAATCTATTTGAAAATATCAAATAAACACACTGAATTTTCTGGTTTTCACTCCCTCAGGATGTATATTATAAACACAATTACACACACACAAACATGTATATATATATATATATATATATATATATATATATATATATATATATATATACACATATACATATATATATATACATATATATATATATATATATATATAAATAGATAGATAGATATAGATATAATATACATATATATATATAGATAGATAGATAGATAGATATAGAGATATAGATATAGATATATATATATATATATATATATATATATATATATATATATATATATATATAAGAAAATGAGTGACAAAAACAGAGGAAACCTTTCAAAACTTGTAAATAAAATTGTACCATTCCTCCAAAATCATAGAAAATATCGGTGATCCAACGTCAAAACTGGACCATAAAAATATATATAAATTCGAAATAAACCAATTACGGTGGCGTCAAAC
>NC_090764.1:42006200-42008700 GCF_036898095.1 Palaemon carinicauda
TGCGAGACTGGAACCGATGGTCTTCAACATAATTTTGCGTCGGAGCACTGGCGACTTAAATACACAAGGGACGTTAATCACCTGAACATTACGTTGAATATGAGAAGAATACAAGGTTAGCTCTCACAACTATCGGGCAGGACAAAAACCAACAAATGGATAGCACACGAAAACCGGAAGCGTACAGATAGCTAGATTCAAATGATAGTTATATACTGCGAAAATCTAAAACACGTTCGATATACCATGGGCAGTTTGATCAACGACGTTATATATGATCAGTACTTGAATGGATGAACAGCCAAGAGTGGTATGACATCACGAGGCCCTTGAAAAAGATCTGTGTGAGGGATGGGAATCGCAAATTTATGTAGAGTATATATATATATATATATATATATATATATATATATATATATATATATATATATATATATATATATATATATATATATACTGTATATCCCCAAAAAAAGGTAGTTGCATATCAAAAAGTAATACCTCCATGTGGTATCATCTAAACTAAAGGAAAAGAAGTTTGGTTGGCATACATACATACATACATACATACATACATATATATATATATATATATATATATATATATATATGTGTGTGTGTGTGTGTGTGTGTGTGCGTGTGTATGTATGTGTGTGTGCATGTGTGTGTGCGTGTGTATGTGTGTGTGCGTGTGTATGTGTGTGGTCACGTGTTTTTTATATTCATAAATATAGATGTATGTGAGTTTGTGTTTATAGCGCCCGACTTAAAACAACAACTGCAGCCGTTTCTAGTCCATTACAGGACAAGGGCCTCAGAAATGTCTTTATTCCTGTCTGAGGTTTAGACAACTTTCATCACCATGCTGGCCACTGCGGATTGTTGATGGTGGGAGACTTTTGTCTGATCGCTCAGTGCAAACCAAAATATTATGGGTGTCCGACAAGTACAGCTTTGCTGATCATGGCCATACAGAAAATCTTTCATAACGTTCAGGTATCTAGTATTAACTGTGATATATGCTATCAGGATATGCTATGATTAATAGAAAATCGATAACAGCAAGGTATTTTGTAAACTTTGCTGTTAAGTTGTTGTATCGGTGAATCATATACTGAAAGAGAGTGGCCATTATAGACAGAGAGAAAATAGAAAATAGCCGCAAAAATAATGCTGCATTGTGTCTCGTGAGGAAAGACAATGGAAGGCTAAAAGAAAGAAAGGCCTTGGTGGAGTCGACTTGCGGTAACACGGTTGGGTGAGGCTACCGAGCAACTCGGGCGAAGATGACCACATTCACTAATCTCATGCAGGGTTCGGAATTCATTTATATACAGCTGTATTGTAACTTAATATATTCCATCCTATTTTAATACATTTGCCGAATATTTCATTCTGCTATCTTCCTATTTCAACATTACTAATATACATTATATTCATAATTTCATTCAGGTTTTGTTCTTATAAATCTAAATCAACCAATCTACGTCTATACATTTTTATTCAACAGGAATATTTACGACAGTCAGAATCAAAACTCATCTCTTTAATTCTACGTGGTGCTAAGATTCAAATACTTGGCCGGATAGAAGCACTCATCGTAATGAATATTTTCCCTTTGAATCTATGACCTCCAGGAAGAATGTTTTCGATAATGAAATTTTTTTGTGGTTTCTTTGTGTAAGTAAAAATCACGAGTGTTAGTGATATATCACAAACATACACATACATACATACACACACACACGCGATGCATATATATATATATATATATAGAGAGAGAGAGAGAGAGAGAGAGAGAGAGAGAGAGAGAGAGAGAGAGAGAGAGAGAGAGAGAGAGACTAGCTTACAAAAATAGAAATTCTTTATTTTGCAAATTATCATAAACGATCACTAAAATCATCGCATGCCAAAACTTATTCATGTAAAATATAAATTTTCTCTATTGAATTGACAATGTTAATAATACCACCAACGTTCAACTTGACATATTCGAAGTTTAGATATTTTGCACCTGATGTAGATACATATGTCAAGATATATATATATATATATATATATATATATATATATATATATATATATATATATATATATATATATACACGTGTGTATATATGTATATATGAGTCTAGGAGCTAATATGAAAAGATCAATTATATTTCTTCCTTGAAGATCATTCTAATCCCTTCATCACAGATTAATTTAAATTTATAGAACAATTTCTATTTAATAGCTAAACAAGGTCTTGTAGCTGTTATAAAATAAACTGTATCGAGGAAGTATTAACAATTAAGACAATTGAAAATAATTAAAATATTAATAATCATAACAAATAAAATAATCAAAACCATAATAATTAAAATAATTAAAAGTAATAAAAATAATAAAAAATAAATTAAAATGATAACTTATAATATTCAAACGATCTTGCAACAACCAAATTAACTTATTCTCTCTCTCTCTCTCTCTCTCTCTCTCTCTCTCTCTCTCTCTCTCT
>NC_090764.1:42011200-42023700 GCF_036898095.1 Palaemon carinicauda
AGCCATAATATACGAAATATATCTTTTCCGAGTGAAGTTTTAAGGGCCTGAAAAAAAAGACAAATAAAGATAGCAAAACCTACAGGTGTAGGATTAACTACGACACAATTAATCACTGGAGTGTTAACCCCACGCAGGGATTAATCCCATCCCGGGGGAATACAAATGTGCCTTCGTAACATCCGGTTCAATTATTGTTCCTAACTTCCGGCAAACCACAGCTATCACGACCATGAACCATCTGGGCTCTGAGGGAATACAGTAGGCCCCTCCAGTTAAGAGTCCTTAACTGAGAAGCGATTAGTGTATTATCATTGTTATTATGCTATTATGATACTGCTTATGTACCGGAGCCATAAAAAACGACGTTTAAATGTTTAAATAGATATGCACGCACGCACGCACGCACACACAGATTCAACCCTTCCCACCTTGCCCCCTTTCCTAACAACAACTCGGCAGTTTGGGCAATGCGTGGGAGACTGTGATTTTCAAGTATACTTCTTATGGTACTCCTCTCACCAGGTTCTGACTACTCTCTCTTCCCCTACCAGAGAAACGCGAAAGATCGAGTAGTCATACGTCTGCCATTGCCGCTGAGTGTCCCAGGAAAAAAAAAAAAAAAAAAAAATATATATATATATATATATATATATATATATATATATATATATATATATATATATATATATATATATATTGCCAGACACGTTGCTCTTTATTATATAAAGGATATTCAGAAAGTGCGCAATTTCATATTGCATGAAACAAGCAAAGGCTAAGCAAGCATTAAGCAAATACATATTCATAGAATTTGAACGCTCACATTTAAGTACAGATAACCGTTTTCACTTTCCTTTTCAGAACCTAAGGCACAGAGATAAAAGTACAAAATCTCTGTGCGTTACTAATGCTGAATCTGTACTTCCTGTGCGCTGATTAAGGACCAGATGTAACATTACATCAGTCACCTGTCGTTGTTGATGCGGATGAAAGCACTGCGGCTTTGAATGCTCAGGTGCGCCATAATACCTAACGATTACAAAATCATTTCCTTTGTTGAAAAGGAAAAAAAAACGGCTACCATTCTCAGTTGGTTGATTTCTCCTTTACAACATACACTATTTTTCTTTTTTCTTTTATATCATGGTGGGTGTGATTAGTTCTTGAGGAAATATGACATTAATTAAATGTACGATATTAATTCCCTTCGTTTGCATAATGTATATACGAGCATTATGCCTTTATTGACACCATCCAGTATAACCATCAATGATTTGATTTAAGGATATTCAGTGACAAGGGCCACCGCTAGGGCCATGGAGACATTCAATCCTAAGGCGAAACTAGGATAAACTTTTCCCCGCAATTGAATTTTGAAGTAAAAGTCGTGAGAAGTTGTACAGCAAGACGGGAGAAAGGAAATAAAAGCAGAAAATTATCAAGTATTTGTAGTTTGTGTCTGAAGAGACGCAGTAAAGACCCATTAGTTTATGCCAACAGTGCTCTGCTCTAGGTCCCTTGACGGCACTACTCTACGGGAAAATCCATCGATATAAAGTTGATGGAAATTAAGTGTACTAACATACATTAGGAATCGATTAACAAAATCTTTTATATAAAATAAATTCCATTCAAAAGAATTTTCTTATAAATAAAATTCATCTCAATATTATTATTTTTCAGTCTGTAATAAGTCATCACAAAACCTTTTCAATTTCCTTTAAGTTTTAAAATAACATCAACCATCTTGTGGCAATGCCAAAGGCTGCTGGAAGCCAAGTTCAAGGACACCCACTGATGGCAAACATTCTCTCTCTAACAGATAATCAATACCCAGTACATTATTAAATGATAACATTCATGTGCCTGCTCGTCATCCTCTCCTCGAGAGAGAGAGAGAGAGAGAGAGAGAGAGAGAGAGAGAGAGAGAGAGAGAGAGAGAGAGAGAGAGAGAGAGAGAGAACCAACTTCGGAAAGAAAGCGTCCATCCATTTCAAAGGATCCTTCAGGAACTTTGAGAGAACACCCAACTGCCGAATTCTAAATGGATCTCCCAGAAGGACGGGCAGAATTCTAATACCTTACCCGGTCGTCGTAAGGAATTCCTAAAAGATCTGAGCATCCCTCAGAGGCAGATAGCCAGACAAATTCATCAATCTCCCGGATATATGGTGTTCTCGTATTGCTACTAAAATAGCCCCAGGCATTTGTGATGGCCACAGAAATTTAACCACTTGTTAACGTTGAAACATTTAGTCTTTACGAAGTTGTTGATACATACACACATTATATATATATATATATATATATATATATATATATATATATATATATATATAAATATATGTATACATATATATATATATATATATATATATATATAAATATATATATACATATATATATAAATATATATATATATCATATATATATACATACATATATATATATATATGCGCATATATATATATATATATATATATATATATATATATATATATATACGTATATATACACATATACATACACACACGCACACACACACACACATATATATATATATATATATATATATATATATATATATATATATATATATATATATATACCGTACATACATATATGATATATGCATATCAACTGTTCTTTCAACTGCAAGGCTGTGGAGGTACTGTGATTAACAATAAAATCCTGGCGTCAACAACAACAACAACAACAACAACAACAACAACAACAACAACGACAATAATAATAATAATAATAATAATAATAATAATAATAATAGTAATAATAATAATAAAAATAATAATAATAATAATCAGCCATAGTAACGACCAAAGTCTATATGTACATCTTAGTAACGACAACTATCACAAGATCGAACCTCCTCTTCGCTGCCAGCTTTAAATCGGTCTTTTCTACTCCTGCCCTTTCAAACATCCCTAGTTCATCTATCTTCCAGTTCATATTATTCCATCAAGCGAATGGCTTCGTTCTCCATGAGAGCAGCCACTTCACCGCCCACTCCATACTCTGGGCAAATATTGAATCCCACTCAACATATTTCATGCAAACATGTCAGACCATCACGTCGTTTATACAAAAATTTCGTCCCCCAGTTTCCAACAGAATAACCTATTTTAAATATTCTTCTACGAACGACATTTCTTTACCATTACTTAAGGTCAACAAAAGGTCGTTGGAGTTTTATAAATATTATGGATGCTTAGTTTTTCGATTGAGTCTTGGTTATTTCCATAATTCCAGTAATAATTGACAAATATGTATCTATATTAAAACTTGCACACGAGTAAAGAGTGTATTGGCTTATTCGTGGATCCTCCAAATATTTCTAAATCCCTTTTGTACAGCATGGCGGACATACCCCATTTTCCACACTGAAAAACCAGGATGGAATAAAGGAATTCCTTGAAATATGAAAAAGAAAATCAAATAGGCCTGCTTTGTTATTACCCACAAGCAACCCTTAAAATGTCTTGGGTTGAACACAAGCTTTTCATCATGCAAAATGTTTTTACACAATTCCCTCATGAGTAAACAGCCTATCCGAAAGGGTTAAGGCGAATAGGTGGTAAATAAGGCGACATTCAGAGACAAACTACTGGATTTCATGAGGTAATCTCTCTTAAAGTAGACTGATGCTTCAGGAATATATTATTAAGTGAATTAACGTATTTAAGTACACTAAGAAAAAAAGTACGGTGCTAGTGGAAATAAAGAGCTTTAGTAATCATAATAAGAATTACCTGCTATAATAAGAAAATTATTATTATAGAAAAAATAATGCGATGACACTAGCAGTAAACAAATTTTCGCAATGGCTTAACTATAGTCGTTAGACTATCAGGGGCTTTCTTTTAACATATAATTTAGGTTTGTTATCGATCGAGCTTTGCTTTTCCAATTCACAACTATTTACACCAGTAACTTAAAAAGTATGCCCATTTTCATTATTTAGAGAAATTAACAGTTAGATGATAAACTTCAATTCACTGAGCTGAATATTTCTGCGATAAAAGACAATGAGAGAGAGAGAGAGAGAGAGAGAGAGAGAGAGAGAGAGAGAGAGAGAGAGAGAGAGAGAGAGAGAGAGAGAGAGAGAGAATATTCTTTGAGTTTTAGCCCCTTAGGATCAGGGTTATGACGGACAAAGACGTTTATGTCAGTTTTCTGTCTCCACCTTAGCTGCGACCCACAATGGCTGACTAACAACTATAGTCCATTTCTTTTAGCGATGCATATTTGCACCGACTCGCGGCGGTGCCCTTTTAGCTCGGAAAAGTTTCCGGATCGGTGATTGGTTAGAATTATCTTGTCCAACCAATCAGCGATCCGGAAACTTTTCCGAGCTAAAAGGGCACCGCTGCGAGTCGGTGTAAATATGCATCGCTAAAAGAAATGGACTATAGGTAGTTAGTTTGCTACTTCGATGAACAGCTTCATTCTCAGTTTTTATGAACCCGTCCGTCTGTTCCCTCTAGTCGGTCATAGACGAGAGAGAGAGAGAGAGAGAGAGAGAGAGAGAGAGAGAGAGAGAGAGAGAGAGAGAGAGAGAGAGAGAAAATAATCTTGATCTGCACATTACGGTTGCGACAATGCCGACAAGAGAAATGCACAAATAATCTCACTATATGGGAAGTGATTTTCATGACTAGTTCACCTTACAGAGGATCGTAAAGCATACTCGCCACATTTGTATTTAATGAAGATCGAGTCGTTATTTACTTAAAGGTTTAAAGGCCGCTCATGAATGGCAGAGGCAACGGACAGTGACATTGCCCATCGAGCAGGACAATGCCCTAGAGACTGACTATATGATCAGCACCCAAGCCCCTCTCCATCCACACTAGGACCAAGGAGGACCAGGCAATGGCTGCTGATGACTCAGGAGATAAATCTATAGGCTCCCCTAAACACCCCATCCATAGCTCACAAGGATGGTGAGGTTACAGCAACTATAGAAACTCACGAGTTTGAACGGGACTCGAACCCCAGTCTGGCGATCACCAGTCAGGGACATTACCACATCGGCCACCACAACCCTTAAACTTACAAGTTATATGTTGATTATTTGAAAACAACATAAACACAGTCATGAGGTTCCGTTTTTATCTTCAAGCAATCATATTTATTATGAGATCCAAGTCTAATTGACCAAATTACAGACAATGAAAGTTAAATGCTATTATATGGGAAAAAAAATAAAATACCAAAATATACCTTACGTTAAATCATCCAGGAAAAATATCCTGCAGGAAAATAAGAAGAAAAACTTATTATTAAACCATTCCAAGTCAACTCAATAAGTCAAAGGGAAACCATTTCACACAGAACGCAAACAACCCACGACTGATGAATGATGGCAATTAGTAGACATCCCCCACTCACGTGAAATCCTAACAACCCCCTCCCCTCTCCTGAAACCCATTTGCAGTGATACAAAAGCTCAAGAGTTCCTGATGACTCGAGTTAATTGTGCATTGAATGGCCATTACCCAACTTTGATACTGTCGGCACAGCAGCTAGTGTAATCGAATGTTCACAAAAGCTGAATGTGGAGAATTGCAGGCCCTTGGGAATGTTGGTAACTGGCAGGACCCACAGGGAATGCGTCATCAGGAAGTGGGCTTCAGGTTTCGCCTGGTTGGCATTATCCATTTTAAGGTTTATTTACATAATCCCTTGTTTTGCGTTAATGAGAATGCAGACAACAAATAAGGGTTATGGACCAACCTCTAGTCTAGAAATTATTAAGGAATATAAGCACTTAGGACAGACAGTAAATTCTTGCCCAGGACATGAGACCGAAATCAAAGGAGGGATACGCATGGAAAGGAGAGCTCTTGGTAAACAAAATGAGATTATGAAACTTAAAATGCCACTTTCTCTAAAAAGAAAAGTATTCAATATGCTAACCATTCATAATTTGGTTTGGATTTATGAGTTTAGCCCAAATGGTTCAGGAATTGGGCCTGAGGCCATTCAGCCCTTAAGATATGAATCAACAAATTCAATGGGCAACGTATAACAGGTCGAACACAAGTCGTTTATACTTGGATCTATTAAAAAACAGAATAACACGAAAGGCGGGAGAAACAAGGGACCTAACAGGAAAGAAGCCATGGGTTAAAGTTAATTTTGCATTTATATGAGATATTGAAAGTTTATAAGATCCTGAAATGAACGTACTAAAATCATAAATACAGAACTTCCTCTATCTCAAATAGCTATGGAAAGAATAATAACGGGAATAACAATACGAAACAAGAAGCAGGGTTAAGGAACAGAAGACGAGGGGTTGAGGAGGTAAGAAAATTTCTGGTATAGAAAGACCATATACAGACGAGAGAGGAAAAAACCTGTCTGATTCCTCGTCCTGCAGTGGACCAGTTACGTCTGATGATACATATTACATATATATATATATATATATATATATATATATATATATATATATATATATATATATATATATATATATATATATATATATATAGTATATTGTGTGTGTATCTACACAAATATGTAGGCCCTCTTGTAACTGCAATGAAGTCAACTCCCTCATCCAGCGGAAGCTTATGCATGACATGGTGTATGACCTTCTTTATCAAGGGACCAAGAAGCTTGCGATGAATGACAATGAGGAACCCTTGGTATGTACAAATAAATGGAAAAGGCTTCAAATAAAATAAGGCAGTGAAGAAGCAAATTGAAGACCAGAACTTATCAGATGAAAGCAACTGATAGTTTTTTTCGTTTTTATTCGAGTCATATGCCCCAATTCAGGAGATCGCAGAGGTAGAAACCTAAAAGGTGGGCGCGGCTTGTGGACTATGGGCGGCTGCAAAGATTCTTTAGTAATGCCTACAGAGCACCTTGTCACGTACAGTAACATCCTTAAGGAAATATATTATTGCTTATAGCGAATCAGCATTTAGTAGATGATAACAACAGATACAGTACTTCGCCAAATGCGCTTTAGAGAAGGGTTAGATGTAACTACGTATATATTCAAAGAGTGAAAGTAAATTAAATGTCAGACTGCGTCTTAAATTGTCACTGTGCTAGTTTTATACTCTTAAATTTCCAAATTACGATATCCGCTGTGCTAATAAAAAACTGAATTTTAGGAACGGTAACTTGTGGTTCATAAGTTACGTCAACGTATATGAGCGAGACTGGCCTATTAAGACGACCTAAAAGCACAACTAAAGATATGACAGAGACAAATGAGCAGGCAAGCAAAGAAGCAACTCATGACGTACACATACCAAAGGGCGGTTGTGGGAGGCAAATGCAAGCCCTTTCCTCGGCCAAGTGTGAAAATAGCCGACTTTTAATCCCTCTGCAACAGCAAATTACCCCAGATCACCTTTCGTTTGACTTCATTGGGTTTGTTTACAACGACGATTCCCTATCATGTGGCAATGATCTGTTTTATTCATTACGAATAAGTATTACTGCCGCCCCTTAAGGTGTAACTGTAGGAAGTGCCAATAGGGATGACACGACACCAAAAGATGGTCTTAATGAATTCTATGCCTTTGGTATTTACTGCATCTCTCTCTCTCTCTCTCTCTCTCTCTCTCTCTCTCTCTCTCTCTCTCTCTCTCTCTCTCTCTCTGACAGGATTCCTAAGAAAACACCGGAAAAATTTTGTTTTTCTTCAACCCCTCTTTTCATAGAAGCAATATAAGTCATCCTTCGTTTTGCGGCTTATTTTATAATTTTACTAAGGTTACTGTCTATCGTATTTATGAGTGTGGGGGTGGGGTTGTATGTATGTATGTATGTATGTATGTATGTATGTATGTATGTATGTATGTATATGTATGTATATATATATATATATATATATATATATATATATATATATATATATATATATATATATATCAATAGTAAGATACAGTATTTCAATTACTTGCCGGATATATGAACCATATACGGTATTTTCCTAACTAGTTATCTAGTTGTCTACACATTTCTGATCATTATTGTTGGTGAAAACACTCGATTTCTATATATCCAATCCCCGATATGTAAAATATTTATTAAACACGAGAATGTGGACAATTACAAGATGACCTTCCAACCTAACCTTATTACTGATCCTTAGGTGATCTAGATGCTAGAGGTTCAGGAATCCAAGAAATTACATTGATGTTTGCTAACCTAACCAAGTAAGCTAAGTACTTAGCCTCCAATACTTAACCTAACAGATTACCATAACATAGCAGAATATGTCTAACCTAGGTCAACATATTTCCTACCGTTGTTTGGGAATTAACGTACATAACATAAAAGTTGTTAACTAACACACACAATATATATATATATATATATATATATATATATATATATATATATACACTTATATATATTGCTGTGTGTGTATACGCTTTGTGTTAATCACAGAACAGACGAGGCTGCAACAAAATGAGCCTCCTAAGGAAAATCTTATAAAATCTTTTAATATTAGCTATTGCATGCCATAATTTTAAAAATTTTCTTAGGAAATTAATTTACCTTGGCGATTTTTATAAACAAATCAAATTCTGAGCTGCAACTCATTGTTGAATGGCTACAGAGTTTCTTACAAACATCATTTACCAATAATGAGCCTTATATTCCATTTTTTTATTTAGCTTGTCAAATTCCATGTAATGATTACAAAGCCAACCCTCCTTATGCTTAGATTAGGCTTGTTGTTTTCTCAATAATTTTAAACATTATTCAAGGGGCGATTCTATTTTCGTTATTGACTAATGTTACACCTGTCCTCTAGCTTGTCAAAACTTGAGCAAAGCAAACTTAGGGCGAAAAGGCTTGTGTGACTAAATGTCAATTTGGCTTTAATAGACCACCTCCAACTGACCTAAAAATAACCAAAACATGGTTTTCAGTGGAATAATTTACCGAAATACACCTATAAATACTATATCCATCCACATATGTAGGCAGGACCCTCTACATGCCTAAGGTAATACGAAGAAAATAAAACACGGGTACATCAATAAGACAATATATGATTTTGTTGCTGAATGCAATGGATGTCATGTTCTTTTATAAAAGCACTAATAACTGGAACTCGGAAAAAACTGTGCTTATACTCCCATCAAGTTTTGAGGAATAATTCCGTTACTTAACCCTATAAGCTAGTTCATGCCCCAAAAATGTCAACAAATACCGACACATATCTAAATATCGGCTAAGTTTGTGCTCATGTAAACAATGGTCAAGCCTTTTTGGTGACTAATTTCGATGAAGAACTATATATGCTGTGTTAGTGATCATAAGAAAAAAAATTAATCCATCCATCTGGTGGATACCTGTGGTACTCAATTGTATAAGCTATATTCGTCCAAAAAATATCAGCGAGTCCTAGGGGCGTAATAGAGATACTTACAGATACACCAGGATACAGTGTCACACACTACCGCCACCATAACAATATCATATAGAACGATACTCACCTCCATTCCATTCGAACCTTCGATCGTCGGGGGGCGGGTAGAGACGGACCGGGCAGCCAGGCAATTGAATCTCAAATGAGGTCACCCATCGTAGCTAGGGTCGTTCGCTTACAGGAGGCTGATACCACCTCCTATATTTAGGGACAGAACCTCACTATGGACACAGAGGGAACGCGAGGAGAACTACTCAACACCCCAAGAATGAAGGAAAAGACGAGGAGCCTGTGTGTGTGGCACACTCTCTAACACACACACACACTATCCTCCTTCTCTTCTCTTATGAAACAAGCCTCACAACACTCGCGATTAGAGGCAGTTAAGACCATCCAACTCGGGGGTTTTAACTCGCTTGCGCCTCCTCCACCTCTTCAACCGCCCCCAACACCATCAAACACAAACAGACGAATGCACGCACGAACGACTGCACTTCTTGAGAGGCAAATGGTTGATATTATTAACTGTGAGAAGTTGCAGCCCCGGTGTGCTTTCTTTATTTCCTTCTTTTTCAATGTGTCTCGTAGTTGAAATAACCAACCGGAATTTACAAGTAATTGTCACTCTTAAATATTCAAGTTCAGTATGTATAATCTTAGATCAGTGCATCGCAGCACTGAAATTTTTTTCCACCATTACATTTTTACCTAATAAAAAGAGTAGAGGAATAATAAACAAAGAAAGGTTTACACAACAAAATAATATATATAAAGTAAAGGCCAAGGCCAAATGGCCAAATGGTATCACTCAAGTCATTGACCTTTATAAGACTGTGCATCCTTAATGATTAATAAGCATTGTTAGAAATATATAAGATTATACTGAAGACAAAAGGTAAAAATAAAACAATTGATGTTGGAAACGCATAGATAAATGTGTTTGTAGAATTCTGATAATTTGTTCTTCAGTATCAACGATGCTATTACTTAGCAAATATGATACCTCAATTTTTTTTTTATAACGTAAGCCATAAATAATCAGTAAACTAAAGGGTTTACACACACACACACACACACATATATATATATATATATATATATATATATATATATATATGATTTATGTCGATACATATGTATCAACGACAACAAATGCAGTCGTTTCTAGTCCACTGAAAGACAAAGGCCTTAGACATGTCAAATCATGTCTGGGGTTTAGCCAGTTGCCATCACCACGCTGTATATAATGTGTATGTATAATTATATATATACATATATAATATATATGGACACACATATGTACATACACACATATATGTAGCATATATATATATATATATATATATATATATATATATATTATATATATATATATGTGTGTGTATATACATATGTGTATACATAAATATGTATATATATATATATATATATATATATATATATATATATATATATATATACACACATATATTCAGTAATCACCAAAAGAAAAATTCTTAACAAGACGCTCCCTTTTACTACACCTGTAATCCACTCATCTGACAATCAACTCACAAACAGACTTCAATTGATTAATTGATTGACTATTATCGAAATGAAGAGTCACAGCCACAAATAAAAGGAAGCCATACAGTTCAGTTCATTTTATCAAATCATTAGGAGTCATCAGAATTCACTTCCGTTTCAGGATACATACTCCTGCTGTATGATTGATGAAATGAGTGCTACACAATTAATGGAATAACCGGCACCCAAACCATGTTTTGCTATGAAATGTATTTTCTGTGATGGGCGAAATAAATGGACTGAAATGAATTTAACATTTCTTGATTTTCATAACGTTGAAGAAAAAAATTATCAATGCAAAATTAATTCAGAAACAGCAGCGATTAACGGAAGTTTAATAATACTATTTTTACATGGTGAAAGACTTAAAAAAATATAATTTTTGAAAATGCGTGCTATGTAAAAACCAATCATTGACTCCAGTTTCCATGGCTTTTGATTCAAGTTCAGGAATTAAACTACAAGGGAAAACTGACGATTAATATCTGTTTAATAAATATCACTTGTTGATAAAGTTGACTGGAAAGTCACTTACACCTGTAAGGATTTAGACAGACTTCGAAAGGACAACGGAGGAAACGCCAAGCAATTAAAGTTAGCAAGATGAAAGAAAGGAAACGTTAAAGACTAAAGTAGACTGCTAAGAAGTGCTGGCAGAAAAACACATAGCAATGCATACAACGACCCTTGTGAGGTGTACTGAAGGCGCAACTCCCCTGCAAGGGCTTTCACATTTTGGCACTTTGATTTATATCTCTTTGTATCAAAATTAATCTAAATGACACTGTTATTAATTTTGGTTTTAGTTAGACTTATGCAGTTGAAGAGAGTATTTATTTTCGCATCTCAAATCAAGTTCCGATAACATACCACTTTAGCTATATGGTTGATACTCAACCTCCCCACTTTTATTTTTTGGTTACATTGTTCAAAACATTATCTAAAAAAGAAAGATAACCAATGGGTAAAATGAAGTGCTAATCTGAGAATTGGCATACAAATAATATGTATTTTGTCAAATATTTCAAATCCTTATAGTTGTGAATATAAAAGAAAGGAAGTGTAATGACAGACCTGTGTAAATATAATGATAAAAACCCAGGGCATGAATAGTACACGTAGTAATTATTCATTATAAATTTTCCATTAACCGTTACTTCAAGAAATCGTAAAATTCTAGACAAATAAGCGACGTTTTACAGAAACTATTTTCAAGATTCCCGAGTTAGAAAGTTAACATAGTTTTTTGTATTAAAAGCATGCTTAAAAATTATATTGGAACAAACTTGGCAACTTTTTTCACAAATAAAAAGCATTATTTCAAGATTGTTCTAGAAAGGAACCGTATCTTAGAACTTTCCTACAAAATGGAACCACTTGAATTTCTAACACAAATTGTTCTTTCAATATATGAGGATGTTCTTGAAGTTTGACATTAAATCCCTTTCCTCTAAATTAGGCCAGTTTATATCAATGTATGTGATGATCACAAAAGCTAAAA
>NC_090764.1:42026200-42034154 GCF_036898095.1 Palaemon carinicauda
TCTTTACACACACACACACACACACACACACACACACACACACACACACACACACACACATATATATATATATATATATATATACATATATATATGTATATATATATATTATATATATAATATATATATATACTGTGTATATATATATATATATATATATATATATATATATATATATTTATATAATATATATATATATATAACTCGCTGACAAGTACGACAGTGGTTTCGCTATTCAACTTCCAAAATACAATGATCCCTAGGTATTTCATAGGTTATGCAGGAGCTACCTTGCCTTTCATTTGAAGAGTCTAAGGTTAGATTTCAATGGTAGGTAGAAATGCTATCTTCCATTTTTCATGAGTCGGCAGCTAACTTTCAGCAAAAATATCATATGTTGCGGATTAAAATTCATTTCATAAAATAACTTTGAACTAATTAAAAACATATATATGTTTCTAATAAATGTCAGCAACCTCACATTCATTCCGTATCCACTACATCCGGTATTCTTTTTTCGCCCTTTTCAATGAAGCATCAATATCAATAATTTCTTTAAGATGTCCTACCGAGGAAATTTCGTTCCTTGTTCTACATAAGTGTACCTACATGAGAGAGAGAGAGAGAGAGAGAGAGAGAGAGAGAGAGAGAGAGAGAGAGAGAGAGAGAGAGAGAGAGAGAGAGAGAGTCACATACAAAGTAATATATGGTAAACAGGAAGATAGTACTACATTGGATCCTTTTCTCTGGTTACGGCTTATTTTTCCTTTACCTACACATACACCGAATAGTCTGGTCTATTCTTTCTGAATTCTCTTTCTTCATACATTTGAATACGCTAAGATAATTTAAAAATTCTTCTTCACTCAAGAGGTTAATTACTACACTGTAATTGTTCTGTGGCTACTTTTCACTTAGTAAGAGTAGATAACACTCTCTAGCTATGGTAAGCAGCTCTTCTAGAAGGACACTCCAAAATCAAACCATTCTTCTCTTGTCTAGAGTAGTGCCATAGCCCTTGTACAGTACCACGGTCTTGCATTGTCTTGGGTTACTGTTCTCTTGCTTGAGGGTACACCCAGGCTCAATATTATATGTGTTTCCTTATTTCCACTCCTCACTGGGCTATTTTCCTTGTTGGAGACCTTGAGCTTATAGCATCCTGCTTTTCTATCTAGGGTTGTAGCTTAGCTAATAATAATAATAATAATAATAATAATAATAATAATAAAATTTTGATATTTTAAATTGTGTATGATTATTTTTTATATCTTTGATCCTCATAAATGGGCATTCCTAATATAAATAAATCAAATGACAAATAACGGTTAATACTTAAAATGGTAAATGATAAGATATAGGCTACTACATAAGAGGTATCCGAATCATGGCAAGAGCTTTCCTCAACTAATAAATAAAAAAGAATCTGATACATAATAGACATAGGAAAGGTGCATTTCGTTAAGTGGTTCTAACCAGTTCTTAAGCTTTGCTCCAAATCATTCAATCTTTTTCCTCAAGTTTTACTTTTAAAAAAATGTCAACTGTAAAGAGTAAACACGTTTTTGCTGATGATCGATCCTAACGCTTAGTGCTTACAATGAAAACACTGAAGGTAAAGGAAAATTTTGTGATCTATTAACAGTTCATTTCAGGAATCCGGTTTAATTAACATTTTCTAATTTGTAGTTTCTTTAATAAATGATTCAGAAGCGCTCATACAAAATAAACTATTGGATGAGAGAGAGAGAGAGAGAGAGAGAGAGAGAGAGAGAGAGAGAGAGAGAGAGAGAGAGAGAGAGAGAGAGAGAGAGAGAGAGAGCACCTCAGCAAATTAAATGTCAATTAAGATACTGAGTTCAAGTAGTCAGTCACTCGAGTGTGAAGTAAACTTCAAATTGAATATGAATAATACATGACATATCTAATCTCTAAACCGGATGTGAAAACTAATTCAAATATAATATATGAGAAAATATTTCATATACTGTATGTGTGTATATATATATATATATATATATATATATATATATATATATATATATATATATATATATATATATATAAAATATTAAAACTTACTAAAACATGACAATTAAAATGCAACAAAAACAGGAATCGTTAAACATTGTAAATCATAACCATTTACCATGAAGATGTTTGAAAAATTTTAAAAGTAAACTCATTCTTGATCAACAGTTCGTTTTTTTCTAAGATTTCTTATTATAAAACCTGCCCATAAATAAAATAAAAACCGATAACCCTTATATAGATCATAAACAGCTGACATTTCAAAAGAAGTAATAATCAGATTATGCTTTATACAACGTCCTAGTGCCCACGGCTTTCATTAAGAAATATCTTTTATGAAAATACTATTACTGGGATAGCAATTCTTTAAAGCTAAACGCAAACTCGCCTACAAAATAAGTATTACAAATGCAAATAATACCTTTTTTCTTATTAAAGTTTACGCACATTTCTCAATCAAAAACTCGTTTAAGCCAAGGTCACGATATATACATACTTATTTTGTTTCCATATTGAAATATTTCTCAAAGGAAGGGTTTAAGTGATTGAAAACAAGACTACTGAGGGATTCGTACCTCCCAAAATCCAGATGAATCTCCCAGAGAGATGATTCAGACCATGATATCATCATCATTTACGGTTTTAATGCAAAAGCGTAAATAATTGGGGGTGGAAAGGGAAACGCAACGACTGATTCCAAGGGCAGAGGCGGGAGAGGGGGAGTTACCTTAGGAAGGGTAACTCGAAAATGGGGAAGAGAAGGTTCCTCCAGCCAGGCAGGTTGTTGTGTTGGGCAGAGGCGAAAGAGCAGAAGGGGAGAATGGGGAGGGGGAAAAACAGGGGATACACAAGGGAGCTTATGGAATGGGGTGGGTCTCTGTAAGTTCTCTCAGTGCTTACAACGCATGATGTTTCCGTCCTGGTAACTCGGGAAAGTGAGGTGAGAGTGGGGAGGGGAATCTCGGAAAGTAGGGGTAAAACGGATGGAAAAAAAGACAACGGTTGTGATATTACTTGTTGAAGAAGCAACGTACAGTATACACGACCATGAAAAAGGACGGCTACACATTGGGACAGACATGCACACACACACACAGAGTCAACCCTTTCCCACCCTCACCCTTTCGTAACTACCACACGCTAGTTAGGGCAATTTGTGGGAGATTGTCACTTATAGGCTTAAAGGCTTCTCATGAATGACAGCGGCGAAGAACAGTGACAATGCTCTATCATGCAAGACAATTATTACACACTGACCGTATATACATACGATCAGCGCCAAAGGCTCTTCTCCTCTCAAGCTAGGACCAGGGTAAGCCCGGCAGTGGCTGCTGATGACTCAGCAGGTAGACCAGTAGGCTCCCCCATGACTCACTAGGATAGTCAGGTTGCAGATACTAAAGGAAGGAACGAGTTTGAGCGGGATTCGAATCCCAGTCTGGCGATCACCAGACAGAGACGTTACTAATAGGTCACAACAACCTTGAGGGGCTGTCACTCAGCGTGACAGGAAAGAACTGTATATACAGCCAGACACTTGCTCTTTATTATATAGGGAAGATCCTACCCGAGGGTCGTGACTTACATAATGAAAATAGAATAATACCAATAGTTTAACAATTTCAAAGCAAATGAACAGAGAAGCAACTTCGAAAATGAAAAATTGAAGAAAAAAAAATTGAAGTTAAAATACGAGCGTGATGAAAATGGAAATTGAACAACGATGATTACAAAAGCAATTACAAAACTTTCCAAAAAATTGAAAATATATATTTCGTAATATGAAACGATGAATTCGATTTTTCTGTGGTAACAACCGGGTCTACGACATTTATAGTATTATAAAATTGGACTTCACTCAAATTATTAAAACAAATCAATAGCAACTTGCTATCTTACCTAAATATAGCCGTGATTGCACATACACACTAGCCTTGAAAATAAACCGTAATTGCAACACATTTCTTTCCATTCATATACAGTAATTGGAAACAGAAACTTCCATCATTAATGGATCGTTTTTCCAAGACTCTCAAAGCTATACAAAAATAGAAATAAAAATAACTATCACAATAGAAAAATAAATATCACTTTGCAATGTAAAGTATTTTTTTTTCTTTTTTGTTTTTGAGTATTTCGTCATCTCCAATAATAGGGAAAAAATTTGAGATACAAAAACACTGAATGACGAGATCAGAAGCGACACTTCAACGTGCATACCGTGATGGGAACGGAGAACTTCGGGAAAAAATGAGAGAGAGAGAGAGAGAGAGAGAGAGAGAGAGAGAGAGAGAGAGAGAGAGAGAGAGAGACTTGCTATCAGCGAATACCAAGAAGTGTGCTGTTGGGGCATGAATATTGATTGCTAACGATGGTGCTGCTGATAAGGACGTGGAGCGAAGGGCGTCCTGACGCTTTTAGCACCATCATGGAAACGAGCCGAAATGTCACACGACTGTTAAATGTTGATGAGAACAGAGATAATAATAATTAGGTGATAGCGAGACATTTCCATTTCGGTTTGTTGAATACAATCATGATGCATGCAATCATTATGTGCGTGTTTTATAGCAATTTCTTTCTTTTTTAACATTCAAGAAAGTCGGTGAAAAAAAGACAAAAAAAAAAAAAAAAAAATGAAAGTTTTGTAGGTCATTGTAAATAGGGCAGCTTATTCGGGGCAATTTAGTTGAGACTGGCAGATGCCTGCTTGGTGATCTGCTGGTCCGGGATTCGAGTCCCGTTCAAGCACGATAGTTTATTGTAGTGTCTGCAACCTAACCATGCTTGTGAGCTTAGGATGGGTGGAGAGAGGCCTTGGGTGATGATCATAAGTATACATAGTCAGTCTCTACGGCATTGTAACTGTCTCTTGCCTCTGCCATTCACGAGTGACCTGGAAACCTTTAAACCTCTAATAATAAATCATACGCTAAGCCATAGAAAATCTGATATTGGAGACAAGTATAAGGTGAATGTTCATACTTCCAAATATCACTGAATACGAAGAGGAATTACTGTGAAAATTTGACACTGGGAGTACTGGTAAAACATTAATATAGTGGACTATATATTCCTAAATAAGAATATTTTCCATATATAAAATCAAACTTAAATCCTGTTTAACAAAGAGAACACCATAATGAATAATCAAGTAATAAAGAAACATGACCAGATATTATAACATGGCAAAATTCTGAAAAATCTAGCTAGGAAACGTACGGAACTTCCTAAGAATTTCAGCAAAACTATTAAGGGGCTATGTTAGTGGGTCTAGCATCGAAACCATTAAAATATAGAAATGTCAATGGTAAAAAATAAAGCATTCAAAATTCCATAACTAATTCATGCGAAACAAAAGAGAAGATCGATCTTTAAATGTCAGAAGACTAGAATTCTATGACGATATAAGATTAAAGCTGATCATAAAGTTAGACAGAAAGAGTGGGCCAGGTTAAACAACCAGGAATACACATAACCGAGAAACTGACCCCTAAGATAATTAAGAATGACAGGAGAGTTAGCAATTACCGAGTGACTGACTGTCAACTTAACTATCGTCAAATTATCAGATGAAAATAAACGGTTTTAAGGAGTGACTTTAACCACAAAATTAATGGGCTATTCATCTCAAACAGGGAAATTAACATTTAACCCAAAGCCACGAAACGCTGTTAAGTTTCACCGGCTTAGTGTTCTTAAATCCATGATGGTTTCAGCAAAGCCATTTTGAGATTATAAATATTCTCTGGCAATTGAAAGAACGCTATAACTTAGCGCAACAGCCTTTCAGTTTTGGTATATATACACGATATACAGTATATACTGTATCATCATCATCTACTACGCCTATTGACGCAAAGGGCCTCGGTTAGATTTAGCCAGTCGTCTCTATCTTGAGCTTTTAATTCGATACTTCTCTATTCATTATATATATATATATATATATATATATATATATATATATATATATATATATACATACATACAGTATATATATATATGTCCACTGCAGAAAAAAAAGCCTCAGACATGTCCTTCCGTTTGCGTCTGTTTATAGTCTTTCTGAGCCAGTCCACATCCACAACTTTCTTATAAATATATATATATATATATATATATATATATATATATATATATATATATATATATGTATATGTATATATATATATATATATATATATATATACACACACATATATATATATATATATATATATATATATATATATATATATTATAAACATAATTACATTTGTGTTTACCAAATAACATAAAAAGTTAATAAAATGATGACCTATTATCAACGAAAATCAATACTGTATAAACGGAGAACCAAAATAGAGGGACTGTAGTTATTCATGATGCCCTTTGGAGGAGGGGAGGGGAGGAGGAGGAAGAAGAGGATTCAACAACCTGCTGACGGTTACTCGGTGTTTTGGGTGTTGTCACTTGCATATCCGGTCAGTGGAATTCTTTCTTCCTGTGGAAATCGCCACGTCTCTCTCTCTCTCTCTCTCTCTCTCTCTCTCTCTCTCTCTCTCTCTCTCTCTCTCTCTCCTTAAGGCTGATAAATAAGTATAATAAACCATTTCAAGGCAATTTATGATGATATTTTATTATATAAACTGGATGTTGTCTGGGCGAATAATGGCCTAAAAATTTGGTTCATCATAAAACCTGTTGTTGATCACATACGTAGTGATGACAGGTTACCGAAGTCCACTCCCCACCCCCCCACCCTCTCTCTCTCTCTCTCTCTCTCTCTCTCTCTCTCTCTCTCTCTCTCTCTCTCTCTCTCTCTCTCTCTCTCTCTCTCAAACACACAATACAAAGTCCGTAAGGCAAAGTATTAAACCCCCAAAATCCTTACATCATCCACAAGGCCTCGATTTTTCAATATTTGTTTGATTTGCACTGAAATCAATTCAAATCTTTTATTATAGTCGACTTATAACTACTGTAAACACCCAGTCTTTATATATCATGAACTGATGTAGCCTATATCAAATGATCAACTCTAATTACAGAAGAAAAGCAACTTGACTTTTCACCCACAACTACAAGCATTCATGGTTGCCACCAGAACCCAACAATTATATTCAGTATGGTTTCAAATGAAAGTTACTGATAAATCCACGTAGAAGCAAACTTTATATTATAAAAGGTGTAAACCTATTCGCATGTTCATTTAAATATTTACTATGGCTCAATAATGACACGAAGAATGATCGATTATTTTACAGTAAAAAAATTGAATAGGAAACGTATGTGTTTAATGGATTAGTTCTCAATCACCAAAAATCACACACACAAACACACACACACACACACATATATATATATATATATATATATATATATATATATATATATATATATACACAAATATATATAGATATCGATATATACACACAAATATATATATATATATATATATATAGAGAGAGAGAGAGAGAGAGAGAGAGAGAGAGAGAGAGAGAGAGAGAGAGAGAGAGAGAGAGAGAGAGAGAGAGAGAGAGAGAGAGAGACTGTAATCTAATGTACCGTAATGCAGCGGAAACTAATGTGACAAATCCCCCCCCGCCCCCCCTCACTCAATAACGTGTTGAAATTGCAAGAATCCTATCCAACTTGCATGATCGGTGTTAATGTAGTTATTACACGCTATTGCATCACACCAGTACCGTAATCTGCCCATAAGCATTATGGAATTACATCGTATCTGTTCATGATGTAATTACGAGATAGAATTTCTTAAAAGATTTTTGTGTAATCCATAATAAACAGGAAATAAATAAGGAAGGGCATTATTATCCCGTTCCAAACTCCTAATTTACCTACTAACGTAAATTCACATCACCTTGAATTACTTTAGCCACATTTGCCTTGCAGTTATGACCTTGGAACAATGTCATTAAAT
>NC_090764.1:42034654-42037154 GCF_036898095.1 Palaemon carinicauda
GATTCTTGTAAATAGATCTATCTTATTCACCAAGCTAAATCTGATTCAATCTATTCGATAACTCTGTATCAGTACTCTTCTAACACTCCCCGAAAGTCCCAATATTAATTATCAAACTATTACTGTTACTCAAAAGATTCATACTATTAAACTTATTCATACCAAATCAGCTGTTGTACCGACGACTAGTTCTTGAAGAAACTTGACTTTCATGGAAAAAAATATTGAAACTTTTTACATAACTATCAACGACACCATGCATACAAGCCACATTTTCTTTTAGATTGTGTGGCCCTTTCCAACTGACACCCCTCTACATGGCATCTTCATCAACTAGCTGTAAAGCTCTTTCAAGAACAGCTTACAAACTCTCCTACACTTTCAAAATACTAACAAAGCTGTTTCATACAAAACCAGCCACACTCACATTCTTGTTACGTAACAATTTAGTCAAGCATCAAACTTGTTTCATGCCCATTTCCAGATATGATAGTCAAAACTATGACGTTGTAATTTGAGGCTATGACTTACAGTCTAAGAGTAATTCCTCCAGTCAAATGCATATCATTGGCATGACGCTAGCATACTCGAAGTCACACTATCATATGTATAAAATAATAATTATTCCTCTCATATACTTATCAAGAGATTTCTAATCAGGCAGGGTAGATTATTTTTTCACTTCTATAACACGAAATCTAAACGATACAGTCATTAACACACTCTCTCTCTCTCTCTCTCTCTCTCTCTCTCTCTCTCTCTCTCTCTCTCTCTCTCTCTCTCTCTCTATATATATATATATATATATATATATATATACATATACATATATATACATATACATATATATATATATGTATATATATATATATATATATATATATATATATATATATATATATATATATATGGTATCTAACCAAATGTACAAATGCAAGTAATTAGACAACTTTTAATTCGCAACATACAAAATTGTTAAGTATCAAGTTCCGCTGACGAACTCCAAAATCGGCTGTCACCCTGCAACCGACTTCCTCCTTCCCATGCATGCAAACTCCTTTGATCTTTCGGGTTCAGAGGAGAGACGCAAACCCATCCATGATGAATATCTCTCTATTTCACACGTTCGCTTTGGCACTACGAGATAGAAGAGGGGAGGGGGACAGTAACAGGAGGAGGGGATAAAGGAGGGGGGGAGAGGAGAGAGCAAGGACGAGCAGGGGAATTTTTTGGATGTGCTTCCATTGGCTTGGTAGCTCTCCAGTGAGCGCGAGGAAGCACCGGTGGAGTGCCGCCCTGCTCATACCACAACTTTAAGGTTAGACTTCTGTATCCTCGTGCCGCCTCCCCTTTCCACAAGCGCTCTCTCTCTCTCTCTCTCTCTCTCTCTCTCTCTCTCTCTCTCTCTCTCTCTCTCTCTCTCTCTCTCTCTCTCTCGTAAAACACTTCCTACGTACTGTATATAACTATAACTGACACCTCTCTTTTATCTTAATCAGTGATTAATCATTATTCGTGAGAGAGAGAGAGAGAGAGAGAGAGAGAGAGAGAGAGAGAGAGAGAGAGAGAGAGCCTCCAAATGCATGTGCAGCAGAATTCCCTTTACCCTTTGGTCACTGCCATTTCCACAGCACCGTCATTTCCCAAAAGCTGGACTTGGAATCCCCCTTTCTTTTCCATTGCTGTTGCCGGTGATACTAATGTTACATATTTAATTACAAATGCGCCATTCAATCGTTTCGCTTGGTACTTTTTCTGCATTTTTTATATATAACAGCAAAAAAAATTAATAATACATTTCATGGTACATTTCAGCCTTCAATCTCATTTTCATAATACTCAAGAGCGAATAATAATTTCATATCCTTGCTCAGAAAAGAATAATTAACCGTAAAACAGCAATTCTTAAGAGTCCCATTTTCCACAATACCAAGATGGCGGCGAGCCATCAACCGCAAGCAACAGAAAAGCACGCCGTATATGAAAAAGAGCCTTGGATTAAAAATCTTCATCCCTGACAATAACAGCCAGAGACATCATCATTTTCTCCCTCCTGGCTCCTCACATTCACTAAAGAGCTTTTCACAACGCCCCCCCCCCCTTTAGGAGTGAGAAGAAAAGAACCGGGCCCAAAAATAATGCACCCACCAAGTCTGGCTGCGGACCGAAAATCTTCATTAATTAAATTCCTCCCGAATCTGGAGGGAGTTGTCGACCACCTCCACACGGAAAAAAGAACCACAGTGTTGTGGCGATATGGTGAGAATTTCACCAATGCATTCGGATCTCACATTTCCTCCTTCCCCTCGGAATCCGTTCCCCTCCCTCCGGCCTTCCACCTTCGGTAACATGGACGTCTTGGAAAAGGGAACGAAAGTGCGAGATAAAACGATCCCTGTATCTCCTCAGTTAGTAAGAATCCATTTTCCTTAATGATTATGCCTGGGCCCAGATACTAAAGAAGGTCTCTGCTGCAGTGATTTCCTTTGAGAGAGAGAGA
>NC_090764.1:42042154-42068990 GCF_036898095.1 Palaemon carinicauda
TCTGCCCGGAAGTGAGATAAGGCGCGAACGGGGAACACGAAAGGCTATCTTCGAAGAACATAACCTTTGTATCAAATGGCGGGGTGGTAAGAACCGAAGGGTCTCTTTTGAGGAATAACTATTTGTTTGTAAAAGTCTCTTCTTAAAGAGGGGAGAGGGAAACGTTGCGCATCTCAGTGCTCGAAACTTGAATTAGATCGATGAACACCTACCAAATATCATTTGTTACTAGTCACATACGTACTGTATGTATAGGTACGATTCCAAATAAAATTCTATTGTGCATACAGTATATACACACACACGCAATATATATATATATATATATATATATGTATATATATATATATATATATGTATGTATATATATATGTATATATATATATATATATATATCATAATTCAGACCATTAAATGCTTTCAAATCTTTTCTGCTTTTACCTTGCAAATTTATAGGGGATTCTACAGCTTTGTCCTTTTTATGCGAGCATATAAAAATACAGTTCCTGGTATGACCTATATTTGGAATATTACATATTCCTTAAATTAGGTAGGTTGTACAACAGAAGTCCAAAACTGGTGCAAAATCTTTTCTGTTAGCGTGAAGATGTAATAATGCATAGATACTGTGTCAACTCGTAGTTCACAGCCCACTATTATCTAGATTTATTTTAGCAATCAATTTCCAGCTATTCCTCCCTCTTTATATATCGAATGTATTTTTTTTATTTGAAGTCTTTCAGATATTTACGAAGCTAAGAATAGGGAACTTCGTCTAGGCTCCAGTGTCTTAGGTCGAGAGCCCTGCTTGTAAGGCATTAATTATCTTTTAATTGATTAAATAGGCATGTTGATTGCTCCGATATGACCCTCCTCCAACGCCATGTACAAAAGCATCTACCTGTTATGACAGCACTACAACCAGAGCCTGTGCCCACAGCACATTGACCGTGGCAGCTTTCGGGCAATGGAATACAAATATTATACCTTAATAACAAAAGTTTCTAACTCAAGAACATCCTTAAATTCATCCTTAAATTATTTGTAAATCCTGTTTTTCTTTGCACCAAAACTTGTGAGGGAATTTCAGAGGAGAGGTATTGGAGCAGTAGAGCGATTACATAATAGAGGTTTCAACGTGACACAGAAGAGCCATCTGTGTAGGAATTTCTTTGTATCGGGATTTCATTCACGACTCACCTGTTGAAGTATGAAATTCGCGTTAACATTGTCTTTTTTAATCTTTGGAACTACCCTATTTATGAACAATGTATATAGGGGAAACATATCATCAAGATAATATGTACGTACAAAACAGAAAATCTTCAACAGATAGGCCATCTAAAAAAGATTTCGAACAATGGCAAACATCTGCCAACGTAAAAAAAAATAAAAAAAAAAATAAAAACCACCACTGCGTAATGACTGCTGCCAAAAGCTACTTAAAAAACGCCCATTAAAATTCAACATAACTATCGGCTGAAATCATGATGTAATTGAAAGACAATAGAGACAGCATGAAAGTATTCCACTAGATGACAGGCACCAGGTGCCTCACGTGAGCAAACGTCCCTTTCAATCTGTCCCATTTTTAGCAGAATCACGTGAATGACTTTGATGGTGCGAGGGGGAAGCGCTTGCTGCACGCTATTCCATGCTAGACGAACTTACATTTCACCAATTACCTCATAATGATTTGCTTGTTCGTTTTTCCTATGGCTTGGATTGGGCGTATACATACTCCAATATAAAAAAATACATACTAGCACAATACATACACACACGCGCGCTCGCGCGCAAACACACACACACACACACACATATATATATATATATATATAATATATATAAAAGAGAGAGAGAGAGAGAGAGAGAGAGAGGAGAGAGAGAGAGAGAGAGAGATCTTGAATTACTACGGCTATCGTGTAAAAACAGACAGAGCTAATGAGAATAGCTACCATATTTTATGTATTCGGAAAAGAGGAGTTTTCCACTCATTGGCAGGTAACACGATACAAAAGGCGTAACTGACTGTTTTACAAATGAACACTTATTGTACATTCTTTCTCTCAAACTTTGCATTCCTTTTAGTGTGTTATATAAGGTCATTATTATTTATGTATTTAAATATATCATCTTGAATTTTATGGTAAAAACATTTTTTTTTACAAAAAAGCTTTTGTCAAAAAAAAATGGATGCCGAGAAAACTGAATAGTAAAAAAATAAAACTGATGTAGAGAACTAACTGTAAAATAAAGTCCAAGCATCGATAAGCTATTGCTGCTAGGTTACATCCCCCCTCAATCCCTAACAAGAAAAAAATCATAAAGAAATAAAATATAACTATTGCCATTCAAACCAGCCATAAAAGGTACACTATTCAAGCTAAAAAAAAAAAAAAAAAAAAAAAAAAAAAAACCACAGCTATTTCAAAGGAATTTTCCCATTACACCTGGTATTGCCCATAAACATTTCCCATTTCCACTCATGTTTTACTCTCGTGCCTTGGTTGCTTTCATGAACAGAGTTGTATACAAACGCTCGTGGCACGAAAGAAACAGTCATCAATGATCAAGCCGCTTTGATGCTGCTGTGATGCTAACAAGAAGACTGGATGCAGTATCATACAAGGGTGCCAGAACTCTCTCTCTCTCTCTCTCTCTCTCTCTCTCTCTCTCTCTCTCTGACATTGGATACATCTGGCTTCATTGCAAACATTCGAGACAAAAGTTACATGTAATAGAATGCGCATAGACAGTATTGATCAACTGATCCAGCGTAGAATATTATGTTATGAACCGACGACTGATCCAATAAAGAGGATATCGTATCATGACCTAACATTGATCCAGCAAAAAGAATAATCATACTGTGACCCGACAATTGCCGGTGAAAAAAAAGCAGTGGGCCTACAGATCTCATTGACAGCGATAAAAAGAAAAAAAAAACAATTGCAATTCATCATAGAAATAAATCAATAAAGAAGGTAAGGGGTCATTGCTCTCTCTCTCTCTCTCTCTCTCTCTCTCTCTCTCTCTCTCTCTCCTCTTAATCAATGCATACCATGATAATGAACGTCAGGACATATCGTCCCCTAGGGGACGTCCACTATTAGGCTAAATATAACGACTTCATCGTCACGCAGTTAACTTCCGTTCAAAAACATCAATTGTAAAGTCTAAAAATTACTACTAAAATACTGGACTTCTGCTAAACAAGAAGGGAAGCCTAAAATTATACTTGAATTATTAAAAGACGTCCCCTTTAAACATCAAATGAGAAGATGATTACGATTCTTCATTCAAACATCAAATATGAAGACGATCAAGATTTTTCATTTAAACATCAAATAGGAAGATGGTCAAGATGTATGATAGATGAAATGCTTCAAAATAATCACACTATTAAGTATCAAAGGGACAACTCACACTAGCCTATATTTTGCAACAGTCCGAGCGTGACTTACAGACTTCTATGCGACAGACAAGCCTGACGTACAGAGAGAGAGGGATCTAGGAGTAAGAAAGCGAGCGGCCAGCCAGGCATTCCTAAGGTCCAATATCGACCGACTTCTGGCAATTCTCGGAACCCCAACCGGGAGTTTCGGAGGCAGAGGGAGAAAGGAGTGAGTTCGTCATAAATTTCACATCCTGAAGCTTAATAATGAGATTTAATCATACACCTACCCTACAATTATCTAGGGAAAACGCAGGATAAGGTTGGGTCTGAAATAATTGCTCCTATTTACGGTAACCTCAAGATCCATGTTGCATCTAAAAATACGATTTAATTAACAGAGTCATCTAATGCAATTCTGAAGCCCGAGAAAAATGATAATATCGAAGATGTCATAATGAATGAGAAATCTTTTCATAATATATACATGCTCCTTGATAGAAGGTTATCAAATCATTACGATAAAAATATCTAAAGGCATCATAAGGAGAAAAAGCATTACCTTTACAGAAATTAATACACACACACAATATATATATATATATATATACATATATATATATATATATATATACTGTGTATATATATATATATATATATATTTATATATATGTGTGTGTATGTGTGTGCAAACGTGTTCAAATATTGAGCCCCAAACCAATTTCAAAACTGAATATATATATATATATATGCGTATGTGTGCCTAATCAAATATTGAGCCCCAAAACAATTTCAATGCATATATATGTATATATACATACATAAATTTTATATATATATATATATATATGTGTGTGTGTGTGTGTGCGTGTGTGTGTATGATGTCTAAATATTGAGTCACAACAATTTCAATATATATATATATATATATACATAAGACAGTTTTGTTACTAACACGCGCTTCATATACTCAAATATTCAAATATTAAACACCAATTTTATTTTGATATCGAATTAACTCAACATTGGGAACAAATATCATAAGGGAATTATTATTATTATTATTATTTATTTATTTTTATTTTTTTTTATAACGCTTTCTACACGAGCCATTGCATGAGAAATAGAAGCTTAGTCAGATACGTTGGAGACATTCACGTGATTAATCATATTTCGAATCATACTTATATTTGATAAATTCACTGAAACACGGTCCAATCCTACTTTTGAACGAAGGGTAGGGTGTTAGCAGTGGTTCCTGGGTGCTAGCAACCTTACCCTTTAGGATTTGATCAAATACCAGAAGGCTGACTTCTTCTGATGGCACCACCTTCAGGTGGGAAAAGTATCTGATACAAAATATTCATGGATTGATTAACTCAGAATATTTGCGGGTAAAGACTGGCATAGCAACAACATAAACAGACGCGAGTGAAAGGACATGTCTGAGTCCTTTGCCCTGCAGTGACTAGTTACGACTGAGGATGATGATGATATACTGTATATGCATTTATGGACTAGTAACATTAATTATACAGTATATATATATATATATATATATATAACATCATAACATTAACAGCTACACATACCTACAAGATATGCTAATTTCCTGAGCATCAAACCTCCATTCACCTTTATCTTATATACAGTCTTTCCTTCCCAGATATAGAGACCCCTCTCTTACAAGACGCACTAGATCTTTCTTAATACTTTTATATATACTCTCTGCAATTTCCTCTCTCATCCTTTCCACATAAATGCCATCCGAAAACTGATCTTCTGGACACTTCTACTTTTCTCCAAATTTCACATTTCCATTCTTCTTACATCAAAACCAATTTATAAATCGTTCATTTTTACATCTTAAAACTTTTCTCTCTTTTATGAGCATTTTACATCCACACTTCAGTTCCATAAAGTTGAGTTTGCTCAGCAATTCCTTCAAACATTTTCACTTTGACTTTCTAAGACACTTAAGTTCTGATCGGTATTTTGCCATACCCTGCCACCCTTCTTGCTCAAAATAATCTGGTGTATTTTTTCTTTCATTTTACCCACAACTATTATGTTTACTTTTTAAAATCTACACAAATTAATTGCTTTGATTCTTCCGCCATCCATATCAACTATGACTATTCAATCTACATGGCTTGCACTTATCAACATATCTTTGCTCTTGCTGACATCTACTTTCAATTTTCTCATTTTGGAAACAATTTTCAACTCTGATACTAGTTTCTGAAATTTTCCCTCTATCGTTAATGAGCATTTCGCAGTCCATTCACGTATCAGTAGTTTGCCTTACAGCTTTCCATCAACTATTTTTTTCTAAACCCCAGTCATAAATATAATATAAAAAACAATGAAGATATAACACACATTCGCCTAGATTCTCTACATCCACTTATACTCAAAGCAAAGGATTTAGGCTACTAAATAATATAGCAACTGCCTTTCTATGCTACACATTTTCATTAACCTTCACATTGCCTCTGTCGATTTTGTTACAAGATTTTCTAGTTTTGCATTAAAAAAAAAAAAAAATGAAAACCCTCTCATAATAAATGCGTGATGCACACGTCCTCTACCTATTCAAAAGGTATATGTATAAAGAAGCGGTTAAGTGATGTGTCATCCAAACTCCGACGAACATTATGGTTTTCCACATCTATCGCTCAATCCTTTTTCTCCTCCCTGAAAACCCTTCGTGCACCTGTTCGGTAACTTCCTGCCGTGTCGAGAGCGGATACCGACAATCATATCTTGAAAACACGGAAAAGATTCATCAAATGATTGCCATAAGATATCAATATTTTAATGTATATACTGGTCTATTCAAGCTACAGGAGGGCTATAGTTAAGACGAAAAAAGTTATATATATATATATATATATATATATATCTATATATATATATACATATATATATATATATATATATATTTATATATACATATATATATCATGAACATCACCCGTCGCTAGTCCACTGCAGTACAAGGGCCCAAGACATGTGTTTGTATGTATGCATCTATGTATGTTTGTTTATTTATATATATATATATATATATATAAAAAGAGAGAGAGAGAGAGAGAGAGAGAGAGAGAGGGAGTTTCGATGACTATGGCGGCATTTACAGACGCAAAGCTAAACAAATTGAAAATTCCACGGCACAAACTCACCCTATGATCATGTCTGCAGGCCATCAGGAGACGTACTAATAATAATAGTAGTTCAACGTAAAAACTAGACTCTAACAAATTCTAATGAGTTATTAAATATTCTTCCCAAAGGAAGGATTTACAAAAATAATTATTTCTTCCAAAACAAATTATTTTAAGCTGAAGTTTTCTTTTTTACTTCCCAGTTCTTTTCCCATAAAAACAGAAACAACATGAATAAAAAACACACATTTTTCTTTGTCCACTAGTCTAACAAAAACCGAATTGCCTCCACCTAGAGATTAACTGATGTCACACGACAAAAACATTAGTTCTCGACGATGAATGTATTCTTTCATGCTATCTTTGCAACAGCAAGAAACAGACAGTCCTAAATAAGAATTTTTAAAAGAATGATATTCATTTCAAAGGAAGCACAAGTGGTGAGCACAGGTGGTCTTGGTTATATTTGGCAAGGATAGAAAAAAAAACTTAATGACACACGCCCGACGATTATTTTTTCTAAGAAAAGGAAGTAATTATCATTCACGTCTGTTACGGTTCCATGATTAATTTAATCTCTTCCATCACAATAGGTGTAAAATTCTGAATCATAAATACATATACGTAAATGCATACACACACACACATATATACATATATAAAATATTAACAACAAAAGTAGCCGCTTCTAGTCCACTGCAGAACAAAGGCCTCAGAAATGTCTTGGGTTTGGCCAATTTCATCACCTCGCTGGCCAACTGCAGATTAGTGATAGTGGGAGACTTTAGTTGATCGCACACAGCAAACCAACCTAACATGGGTGGCCCTGACTTGTACAGGTTTGCTGATCATGGCGATACCTAAACCCTTTCACCACGTTAAGGTGTATATATATATATATATATATACACACGGACAAGCGCCCACACGCACGCACGCACGCACACAAACACACACACACACGCACATATATATATATATATATATATACATATATATATATATATATACATACTGTAATATCAGTGCAAAAAGTTATCTTTAAAACCAAAAGTAAAATTCTGACTCTAACAAGCAACCGCAAGCATTTCCCATGAAGGCTATTCCTCAAAAAAAAAAGAACTTCCCAGAACTGTATTTCTTGCATGAACGGGTGACGTGGGGATGGGGGAGTGATCCTATGGGCCTTGCGAATGATGGAGGGCGTGTGTGAATAGGGGAGGGGAAGCCAAGAGACCATTCTTAAATCTTGGATTTCCGCAAATACTAATGAAGATATGCCAAGGACATCGTAATTTAACAACCCAGCTCACCTATCTCTCTCTCTCTCTCTCTCTCTCTCTCTCTCTCTCTCTCTCTTAATCGAGCATTTTGCGGTTTGAATCTATTTGTAGTCTCTGATAAATAAATTGAAGGTCGGCAATTGAAATCCTTGTGTAGGAAATAAAATCCCACATCAAAGTATGATAGTACCTTACCTGAAAAAAAAATCCTTTGCCAGCAGTTTCCAGCATAGGAAACAAGCAAAACAAAACATGGTTTTACTTCGCATAGAACGGATTTTAACTCATCGATTTCCTATAAAATTCAAGACTATCTCCATTTTACAAACTCCAACGATAAAATTTATCGATGCTCTAGAAAAAATATGTTTAAAGAAAATTGCAAATTCGACCACTCGAAAATAATACCCGAACATGTCCAGTGATTTGTTTTCCTTAACAAACCTAAGCACAAGGCCACTCATAAAATGAAAGAAAAGTTGATACTTCATGTGTAACTATAGTCAATTTCTTTTAATGAGGCGCATTTGCACCGACTCGCAGCGGGGCCCTTTCAGCTCGGAAAAGTTTCCTGATCGCTGATTGGTTAGAATTATCTTGTTCAACCAATCAGCGATCCAGAAACTTTTTCGAGCTAAAAGAGCACCCCTGAGAGTCGGTGCAAATCTGCCTCGCTAAAAAAAAATTGACTATAGTGTTAAACTGTAAGTATTAATAAAACAACAGCGTCCAGTACTATTTCTATCAAACAATTTTGCAGAAATCAATTTACCTCTTATGCAAATTTTCGTTCGCTTTGTGCTATACATTTTTAAAGGTTTATTGCTATTTTTGGGTATTTTTCATTGTCTTCCGTTTGCAACTGTAATATCAAAGACAGTGAAACTGTTACAACAATAATAACAAAAATGTATGTTAGCATACCACAGTGAATTTCGGTATCTACGTGTATTATGCAGTATATATTAACGCGCACCTATATTACTGCAGTTTGTGCACATCCGCTCACAGCCATACCCCACCCACACACACCTTATATATATATATATATATCTCTCTCTCTCTCTCTCTCTCTCTCTCTCTATATATATATATATATATATAAATATATATATATATATATATATAGTGAGACCTACAAGTTGTTGAGTGCTAGACATGTACAAGAATTTCTCGAAATAGGGACTCAGACTGCCAAAAGAAGACATAGAGTCATCCGTCTCATCCCTAAAGACTTGTTCAAAACCACAGGGTGCTACCTTATATTAAGGCATCTACGGTGGTGATTTTCTGCGTGAGTAAAGTACCGGACTTCCGCAGAGATTACCCGCTCTTGTTTACGGCCTGCGAAAGAAGCAAGGCTGGCTGATTCTGCAACAACAAAAAAATTACTGTTCCACACCAAAGGAACTGACAATTCTATATATCCATCTAAATAGCAGGGGGCTCATGGAACTTCAGACATTCTTGATTTACGCTAGATTTCAAGTAGTCCAGGAGAGGTTATTGAGGAGCTGAGAAGTGCTGTGTTGTGCAGACACTCTCTGCATGTATAGCATCTAGATAGAAATGCGAAGTGTGTTCACACACACACACACACACACATATATATATATATATATATATTAGTGGCATCCAAAAATTGAAGATAACATCTCTCCGGGCAAACCGTCCTCCAGATAGTTTTCGGAATAACAAAAAAGCAGTTATTCCTCCAAGGTGTCGACACCTGTTTCGAATACTTCGTGGTTATTCATCAGGACTACATTGGACTTTTGAACGCCACTAGGACATTGTTTATTCATTACAAACGTAAAGTAACATGACAAAATACCATATATATATATATATATATATATATATATTATATAATATATATATATGTGTGTATGTGTGTACATTTTCTTTTTCTATTTTTTTTACAGTTACTCATCATAAAAGGTACTGCTGCCCTAACAAACACTTGTAACCGAGAAAAAAAAACTGTGAAATACAAATAGCTTCCCAGTCAGTGTCCTTTTAGTACAAAACGTCAACTTATTCAACACCAATATATTGCATAATAAACTGGATGCCGTTTCAGGAGTGACTGGGAGATAACTGGCCATTATTTGGAAGGCCTAAAACTTTTAATATTGCTTCGGGAAAAACTAGTTATGAATTTTACACGATTGTTACTGAGGCGTAAAGAAGAGTAACACTTGAGAGCTAGCAAATGAAGGATGGTCAGAAGAGGTCGTTAGAACAAGTTTGTGTAATGAAAGGAAAAGTAAAGCTGGATGCTGGATATAAGACATCAAGTAAGCGTTTAAGAGATGAACTTGTTCTAAGAAGTAAAGATGCAATTGAAAATGGAAGATCAAAAAATAAAATCTAAAAGATCTACGGAGTTTAAGTGAATCGAATGAATTCAATAATTGAAGATGGAAATGTGCTCAACTGAAGTAAATGCATTCTTAAAAGATTAGTACGTATACTAAAAAGGTCGCTCGCAAATTAAGGACAGAAGAAAGCAAAGGTCAAGTAAGCGAGGGAAAATCGTGGAAAGATTGTGTCCTTGGGCAGGCTGCCAAGCATAATGTTTTCTTCTTCAAGTTAGGCTTTGGGTAAATTTCGATAGTATTTCTGCTGCTCTATGGTTCTTAGAACCTTGGGCTGTGCAATAGCCTCTATACTTTAACATTCCACAACGTTAGGTTTCAATTCTCTAAGGCACCATTTTAAACAACTCATTCAATAAACTAAAGGAGACATCAGAACATTTATACACGAAGTTTCCCCTCAGGAATAACTTAACTCTTCTCTCTAATGAGAACTATTGTTCGCTGTTAATGACCCTCAGCAATTTCAGATGAGAGAGAGAGAGAGAGAGAGAGAGAGAGAGAGAGAATTTTAATTGCATTCTCCTTTCAATATCATTAGTGCTATCCCGCGTCGTTATCTCCGGTAATTTACAAAAAGACAATAATTGGTTATGAACAAGAGATTCCGGCCAATGAAATGTTCCACTTAATGTAAATATGGATTTTGCACAGATGTTATGCACCTGAGCAGTAGGCAACATCTGCGAATTAGCATAAACATGTACCGGTCAGCTATCAGTTAGTACTTGAAGTCCAAATTCTTCATGCTAAAATACAACCAATAAACAAGTAATTGAAAGTAGATATAATAATAATAATAATAATAATAATAATAATAATAATAATAATAATAATAATAATAATAATAATTGCTGTTGTTACTGTGCTTTTCTTAACATCAATATAATAAATAACTAAACTCTACAAAGACAACTACTACACAAACCCTAACACGCCTGAACTCTAACATGACATCTAGGTAAAACAGAAGCGGACTCATAAGAAATGCATATCCTATATTTCCAGCTCTACTGCGCATTTACATGGAAAGAATGTGCTCGAAAAAAATACGAAATATTTCCAGGCGCGCCTATTTTTTTTCCTTTACTTTTTTTTTTTTTTTAACGTATCCATGCCTCTGTAAATCCCAGGAGAACTTTCTTTGAGATGGCGACTTCATTTGCATATTGGATGACCCCGCAAGAGGTGATATTCCCAACAATATTGACAATGTTTGGACGTGAGTTTCGCGTGAATTTCCCTGTCTGGGTCACTAACGAGGCATAATGCAGTATTTTGTTATATATAAATAGAATTAAGCCCACTTGGCTAAGCAGTTTGGATAATAGGTATGAAAAGGGATTAACAATATCAGGCAAGTCTTAAAACTCATACATGAACTTAATGTCAATTTCACTTTCGTATGCTTCAAAAAAACTTTTAGTTTATATATAAAAAAGTCATTCAAGATAAGAAAAATAGAACATTGAACTTCACATATGACTGAACATAAATTGCGCGAAAAAAGCTCACTAATTATTTATGTGGACTTTCACTCTCTTGACAATTTTAGCAAAATGTCCGGAAGTCGAACTTCGATCCTTTTTCACTGGACACATGAAATATCTTTTTTTTCACTGGACACATGACATATCTTTTACAGATATTACGTGAAATCAACCACAATCTTTAAGGCCTAATTTCATAAACTTGCTTCGTTGTCAATTATCAGAATTTCGATCATCCCATATCAATGACAATACAAAAACAACGAATATTCACGCTGACAGAAGAAAAGACACCCACCGCGGAACTATAAAAAAATTAAATACGCATAAAAGCAAAGAACGGCAAAATCAAATAGTATTCAAAATATTCGAAGCGAACCAATATGCACCATAATCAACCATATCAATCACAGTCGGCATCAATTAACCATCAATAGAAATAGCGTAGAAATGTATCAACAATTTCGAACAATGAGTAACACCGAATACATCTATTTCCGTTTAAGAACAGTTTCCACATATATTAGCAGCTGCCTTTTGATCACCTCCCTGATTCCTCTATTATTTTCCTCTGCTTTCTCTATTATTTTCCTCTGAATTCTCTTATCCATTTCTCGACTAATCAGTCCATCTCCATGCCTGTCTTCACCTTCCTTTAACCTATATTTCATGTTTGTTTATTTTTTTTTTTTTTTTTTTGTCATCTCAGATCTTGGAGGCCTTTACGGAATGTTATATTAGAATTAAACATCTTTGCTATTATGAGGCTGTGGGAATGTCTCGGGTGCTACATTCCGTTGCCATACGCTGAAGTTGAATGCCATAATCTTAATATCTTGGGCTCTGCTATAGTTTCTGTACTATGACCTTCTTCACTCTTTGGTCAGAGTTTGCATAGGGGTGGGCTACATTCAGGCACACTTTCCGTCATTGGTCTAATAATGCCTTTATTTGTATATTTATCCTTACTGGTAATTGTATCCGTTTTTGTTACAACCATTCATTTTAATGACACGTATTCATATCTATCTACTGATAATTGTATCGATAATACTCATGCATTCTAGGCTGCTATATTTTGCAAGTTTCCTGTCTTTTATCTTGTTTTAAATACATTTCCAGTAGGAATTATAATGATGAACACATGCCTTACAATCAATTTAAGCTTATACCATCTAAAAGACGAATCCACAATAGCGTACTTGTAATTGGCTGCAATTTTCAGGATAAAGAATTAATTAGAGATGAGCTGTCAAAGGTCAACACAGCTCCAAATTCTTGATGACCCCCCAGGAGTTTAATTCATTTTTAATTATGACTGTATTATACTGCAAGTACATTGATGATAATAATAATATAATAATAATAATAATAATAATAATAATAATAATACAAATTCTTATCTTCATTTGAGCCATTTAATTCCCAGTTTGGCATCACTCATGAAAGTCTATGTTTGGATGCTCCTTCCTTTACTCATCTCAGTAGACACAAATCAAATGCAATTCAGCGATTCCATGAATATATTATTTCTAAAAAAACTTCCCTATACAATGGGTTCTTGTGTATAATTTATCTCTTTTTGTTTTTAAAATTTCCCAAGTCTTCTCTGGCGTCCCACTAGTCAATTTGTTAAAATAGGAATAAATGCATAAATCTGTATTTCCCTGTTCATTACTTCCGTAATCCTCACTTATTTCAAAGGGTAGAATATAAATCCTATCATATGTCTTTATATCATTGTCTCTACTTTCTTACACTGAAGACCTTAACCTCTGGTGACCCCAGCCGTAACAAAGTCGATGACTTTTCGCCAGGGAAGTAATGACGTCATGTGTCAACCTAATTATGTTGACGTTTCTTATCGTAACTAACAAAGGAATAAAGATAGAAATAAACTGAAAACTGTATTAGAAAGCGGAATAAATTCAAATTAAATTCCGGTTATATATCGAGTTGTGAATGTAAACCATAAATTAAAGGTCATATAGAAGCGCGGAGTAGATAATGAATGGAAAAATATTAATTAAAAGCTCAAGATAGAGATGACTGGCGAAATCTAACAGAGGCCATTTGCGTCAATAGGCGTAGGAGGAGATGATGATAGAAAAACCAATTAATTTCAATACATTTAGAAAACACAACTACCATGACATTTAATTTTCAGTAATGACGATAATCAGCAAATTGTCTGCTGCATTCCTGTTGGACCACCTTTGCTACAAATTAATTGGCCACTTTAATTCTAGATAATTTGCGGAATATTAAGACGAGTTCATCAAATGACGCACAAACATTTGACTAGACTTTATAATTTACCTCCCCGAGCTCTCTCTCTCTCTCTCTCTCTCACTCTCTCTCTCTCTCTCTCTCTCTCACATAATATGAGAGGTTATCTCTGCATGTATATTTCCCGCGGGGATCTTACACGGCGTTATACTTAGATGTAAAAGAGGTCTCATGTGATGAAGGAATAGGTAGGGAGGGGAGCCTGGAAAGGAGAGGGGATCCCCCCCCCCCTTGCTTTTATTTGAGAGCGTGTCTCCTTCGCTTCATTTTGGGTGATGTGTGGCTCAGAAGAGACGAGAAAGGAGAGAAACTATCGTCACCACCTTCATTTTTCCAGATAACCATGGCTCCAACATTGTCATTAATTATCATCCTTCCTTTTCCTTCGAATAATTGCATTCAAGTCATTAACATGAATGTCATTTACCTCAATTTCTTATGATTCATAACAAATTTTCCATCAAAACAATGCGAATATTTTTCTTATCCTGAAAAACAGGATGGAGGTAAGAATGCGTATCACTATTCCAAAATTTGTGAAATTAATATTACACATAACATAAATTGATATTCATACCAATAATACAGAAAACTTGACAATTTCGTACGAAAAAAATATATAATCTTCCATCAAAATATGCAGCGTCAGCCTTTTTCACTCTAAAAGTATCCTGCAAATTTGTCGCAAGGCAATGTCCTCCCATTCGCAGACTTTATGTCACCGTAAAAGACCATCATACGTCTGTACTAGTGGGCCACATTTAGGGTCTTTTTACGGTCGTTATCGTTTAGGCAACGTATTCATGCCAGTGGGGTCCTTGTGGTCTACGTACACGAGAGAATATTTGATAGATAAGTATGACTTTTTCAGTACTATAACAATGATATCTTCTCTGACAAACTTATTTCATCTTATCAGAGAACATGCGATGAAAACCCCCCCCTCTCTCTCTCTCTCTCTCTCTCTCTCTCTCTCTCTCATGTTATCAGATAAGCACCTTCGCCCTGCAAGAGAGCATGATACGCAAACGCCCCCCCCCCCCCTCTCTCTCTCTCTCTCTCTCTCTCTCTCTCTCTCATGTTATCAGATAAGCTCCTTCGCCCTGAAAGAGAGCATGATACGCAAACCCCCCCCCATCTCTCTCTCTCTCTCTCTCTCTCTCTCTCTCTCTCTCTCAGTAGAAAACTATTATTTGGTTGCATATTCTCAGCAAAAGATAAAAGTTACATTTATGTGCCAGAGAGGGTACGAAACTACTTGAATGTTTAAACGACGCCAAATACCCGTATGGAATTATCTTTGTTATAAATAGAAGATTCAATTATTCATATTATTTCATCATGAAGAAAACCAGGATATAAAACATTATAAGACAGGAAAAAAAGATTCTTAATAAAACATCGGTCCTATCTCCTCCCCGCAGCAACTATTTTACAAACATCGAGCAGAGAATTATGCTAATACACGGTCTCTCCTGAGTGACAAAGTGTAAAAACATCCCGGTGTATAGCAGACATTATGTAGATTAACAAAGAAAATATCATTTTCATATATCAGTCTGGAATTCGACTATATTCTCGAATCTAGATGAATAAGTTGGCCGAGTTCAAAACTGTATTGTATTACCTTCTGTAATTGCTAATTTGTTTAATTGAGAATATCCTCCCTCTCTTCACAAAAAAGTTGTATGAATTGTGAAATTTTTATATATAAATGACTACATAGTTTAATAACATACAAGTTCAGAAAAATTACATGGCAGTATTTCCACGCTGTGTTCAGAAAGTCAAACCTCAAATGAAAGCAAATTCAGTGCTTAGGCTGCTTTTGCCAAAATATCTGTTCTTCATTGAGTGTGAAAATATTGAAATAATAAGATTGCATTCTAATATCTATTGCAAGACTGGATACATCTCTCTCTCTCTCTCTCTCTCTCTCTCTCTCTCTCTCTCTCTCATTTTGGAATGAAACTTCAAACAGCTGCATATTTTTAAGGTAAGTATCTTTCAAAATAACGTATATAAAGTGGAATCTTAAAGTGTCAAAATGTTAGATAATAGCAACGGAATGATGAAAATTAATATTGACACTTTCAAATAAGATATCTAGTACATTTATGCGATTACTGAAACTCATTGAGGGATCTAGTAATACTTCTTGTAAATCTCGGACAGGCTATCAAAAATAAGGGCAAAATATATAAAAATAGTGTCAAAATGTTAGATATCAGTAACGGATGATGAAAATCATTCTCTTTTAGTTTCAATAAGATATCAAGTACGTTTATACGATTACTGAGAGTCATTGAGGGACTTAGTAATAATTCTTGTAAATCTCTAACAGGTTATCAAAAAAAAATAAGGGCAAAAATACATAAAAAGTTAGTAGCGATGAATTGGCAAGAGAAAACGGAATAAATGCTGGGACTAAATTCTTGATGATACGCGCCAGTAATGTATAGTGGACCATTTACAAAGGACAGCTCTCATTACTTAGTCAGAGCCTACACCCAGTGCAGGAAATCATTTGCCTGCATTGAAATATTGACGCGTGTGGATTATCAAATGCAAATATAAAACAAAATACAACTGTCAAAGAAATTTATCGTTAAAAGAGTATATGTATATGTATATGTATATATATATATATATATATACATGTGTGTATATGTGTGTGTATGTATATATATATACACACGTGTATATATATACATATATATATATATATAGTCTATTTTAGCAGTAAATTTTTGCGACAACTATATTTCTATATGTACATTTGTGTGTGAGGTTTATAAAAAAAAAAAAATGGCATAACGTTCCTCTTGGAATACAACACAATTATTTTGCAGTAAATGAGGCTATATCACAAAGAATTGCACACCATTCACGATTCTAAATTTCAAAGTTTATCCTGTATCCATAAATAAAATGATTTGGAATAAAATTAAAATGTTTATTTGCTAACTGTCTGAAGCGTTCGGCAGATGATACAAAATTCAAAATATGGAGTGAAAGTATATTGATTGGTTAAGCTGTTTAACCAAAGGATAAATCATATATATATAAAAAAAACGCCGATTGCATCATTAGTTCCAATGAGAGACAGTCAACAGTGACGCACGTCAGTATAAAAACATATAGCGTATGAAGACCTCACTTTGTTTAAACCTTATTGATTGAAATTTAAATGGCTTGAATCAGGAGATGAGAGAAAGCTCTTTTATCAGAGCACATTTTGCCCCTTTACTTTAATGAAAATGAAATTATAAACTGTAACATCCTGTAGCAAAATTAAACCCAATCATTTATCCAAATACATTATGAAACAACTAACAAAATCAAAACGAAATTTTGCAAATCATCAATAGTATTATCAGTATTGAATTATTTTCAGATGAAAGTGGCAACTTTCACCTTACAGTAATGCACATATATAATTACATACATACATACAGACACACACACACACACGCACACATATATATATATTATATATATAGATATATATATATATATATATATTGACGCAGCCGCTCTAAAATCATTTCATAGAGTATAAAACACATGCATAAACATACACACATGTATGTATGTAAGCGTTTTGTAAATAAATAAATAAATAAATAAATAAATAAATATATATATAGATATATATATATATATACTGTATATATATATATATATATATATATTGACGTTGCCGCTATAAAATCATTTAACAGAGTATAAAACACATGCATAACATACACACATATATGCATGTAAGCGTTTTGTAAATATATATATATATATATATATGGGTACATAAATATCCAAGAAAGCCATTCAATTGAATTTTTTAACGAAAGGCTGTATCCCTGGAATCAATAAACATAAAGTACTATGTTGTGTTATATCTGAATTAAAGACAAAAATGTAAACTTTATAAACTAGACTACAGTAGCCTGATAATCTAAACATTGATTTCTCTCAACCGAAAGAAAGGAAAGGTCAAAGTTTACTCTAACCAACATGTCAATCTCCATATCAGACCAACACTTCATCAGACTCAATCATCTGATACTGGCTTTTCAATCTCTTCATTTAAGCGTCCAGAACAATCCCCAGCTTTCTTAATTATTCTCCGAATTCATAAACAAGGCATTGAATGTTAAAAATGTCAATGACATATCATTGAAGGAAAGGCTGCCGGACGATAGCAGAGTGGTATGGTGTAAGGATGTCCTCTCATTAGAGGGGAAGCTGGTGTACTCTATTGATTGTTTTCATTAGATGACTTATCGGCAACCCTTTGATCCGCGCACAGAATGATATTCGGAACGCTTCGAAAAGTTTGCGAACTATGAGTGAAAACATGCTTCCGGAACCGAATCAAAGGCTATTTGCGTCACTGTCGGTATTATGTCACACAAAACTGTTTGTGTGTGTGTGTATACATACATACATACATACATATTATATAATATATATATATTTATTATATATAAATATATATATGTGTGTGTGTGTGTGTGTGTGTGAGTGTGTGTGTGTGTATTTGTGTTTGTGTGTGATTGTTTTTGGAAATATACAAGACTAATAATCGTGCAAGGGCATGAGCCATAAACTATTGCATATATGAGGCTAAAAATAAAGCCATTTAGTTGCATGCACTTCACGTGCAATATTGACAGAGTTCATTTTCCTCATCAATGTAATCAACGAAATAATCAAATGCTTGTTTCTTGGCTATGACACTGTCAAGATGGTGCATTGCCCCCACAATCATAAAGAATAGAAGATAATCGAGTTTAATAATCGATTGAATCAGTAAGGTGGGCCAGGGTTACACAATGTAGTATGAGATTGAATGAATGACTTTTCTTACCTTGGCACCTCGAAAAATCAATGACAGAAGACTATCGTCGGCGGATGGCAAGCAGCACTAGCAGCAGAGGTTTGGAGTTCGAGGTTGAGACAGAGGAAGAGGGAGAAGAAGCTATGCAGACCGATTGCGTAATCTCAATGATAATTTTTCTCTTTTTATGAATCTCAACGCGAGCAAACGATAAGAACCGAAAGACTAAACCCACATCACTTCGTTTAGTCGGGAGGCCACAACGCCCTTTGCAGGGTCTCAGAAGCAACTACTCTTCTTCTTTACTCCAAGTGAGTAGACTTGGGGGCCCATTTACCCATTGCCGACCACACCCCCCACAGATTAGAACAAGACCAAAACTGATACTTGGTCTGGATACTAGTGCACTTCCCACAGCCTTCTGTGATTGCCCTCGGGAGCAGAATGAAGGCGGGACTCGAGATATCCTGGGGCCGTTTTGCCCAAAAGGGAAACGACCTACCTCCTGAGTACTACTGAAAGGCCCTGGGCACAGTCGAACGGTTGAGGACCTGACTCTGTCTCTGTTCCCCGTCGGAGATGAAAAGAACGCCCACCCTCAGCCTCCCTTCCCCTGACCTCTCCATCCCCTCTCTCTTTCTCTCTCACTTAAGGGAATATCATCTTTAATATTAGCCTTCTGCATTACGCACAAGTTGTCATTTTTACTATTTATGGAGAGCATTTCATGACCATGGTGCCTCCTGAAACCGAATTCTTCAGTGACAAGGAGGTCACATGGATTCCTGAGCCTAATGCCGACCAGATAACAAGAAGGGGAACCATCGCTCCGACCACCATTCAGGGAAAACTTCTACCAAAAGGTTTTCCGGGGACTTCGTCTGCTGCAACTCTCGACGATGACTCATCCTGGTCTGTGACGTCAGCAAGCATCCCCTCTACCCTATCCCATCCCTGTTCTGGGAGCTGGAGGGGTGATAAGGGGAGTGGGAGGGGAAAGGCTAAGGTAAAGAGAAGGCCGTCCCTACCATTCCAAAATACGGAATGCAAATGCAAGACGACACTTTTACTTTTAATCTTCTTGATATAATCATAATCAATGCATGAATTATAGCTACGAATGCAGATAAAACACAATGACATCTCCCATTACAAGAAATGAGTACAACAATATGAGGTTATCATCACCCCTCAGGCACTGTTATGTTGTGCGCAGTTCCGTTGGCACTTGTGGTGATGCCAGATGTATGAAAGAGAGAGAGAGAGAGAGAGAGAGAGGAGAGAGAGAGAGAGAGACGCATGTAGATGGCAAAGGGCTTCCAAATACAAACGAATGTATACCACTATTCAGGACAGTGTACAAAATAAACTCCGAAGAAAATCACCTCAAATAGATATTTCAAAAACCTCACCCAAATTCAGAAGATTCCAATGAAAAATTGTGTTTAAAGTGTAAAATTTAATCTTAGTATTCACATAAGTTCCTCCTGGGTGGATAACTGGTTGGCATCTTCATATACAAAACTGGAGGTTGTCAGTCACTATAACTTTGGCTAGAGAGAGAGAGAGAGAGAGAGAGAGAGAGAGAGAGAGAATGTTGACGAGAACATCCGTTACCGTGGCAACAGTGTGACGTCACAACTCATCCTGTGTGTTGCCAGAGAGTACCACGTTCAAACTCATGGCACTGTTTGACGGGTGTGATTATCCCTAAACGATACAATCATTTCTTATTATGGGCAACCAAATCAGTGGCATCCTGAACCGTATATATGAAGGCTATACATAAACCTGAGAGCAAATAAACTAAAATGCAAGACGCCTGTTCGAATGTAATGAAGAAATACAAAATGATGGCCCGTTGATTGAACTGTGGTCGTGGCGTGAACCTTCAATAAAATGATTTTGTTAATGATGACTCTAGATTTTTTACGAGACTCCCAATCTTTTCATTACAGTGGGTAAGATATTTGTACCATGCGATGGGTCGACAGTCCCGGACTCCGGCAGAGAGGATGGAATCCCAGAGGGCGGTAGGTACTCAGTCCCTTAAGACGGGGCGAAATCCCCGTGAAATGGAATTATGTCTTGAAGGATCTAGTGGAATGGCATTCAACGAGCTGGCCTATTTCATCCCATAAAAGGCATCAATGAGCAAGCCACAGTGTTGTACAATGAACTACCTTTCCTTTGGGTATATAGTGCTATAAAATTTCTTTGGACTTCAGTAATGTCTCCAAAGGATAAGATGCAAGTCCAGGGGATGGAATACATTCTCCTCTCCATAAAAGGAACAATATTATAGACTAGTAAGTGAAATGAATGGCAAAACTTATGAACTACCAAGATACTGGACTCCATACAAAATAATGAATGATTACTTGAAAGAAAGAATTTTCCCGACATTTTCGACGTCAATGACCTTCGATATCGGGATGCCAGAAACCCAAAATCAATCAATCTTTACTGGATATGAGTAAACTGATCAGGGAATAAACCATAACTAATACTAGATAAAAGAGGCATGAATTCTATGAATGACTCTTCATTCAAAGACTCATAATTATCATTAGGATAAGGAAGAGTTGAGACCATTGCGCGACTTCTCCTGGACACCATTCAAATGACTATTCCCTCTGGTCGAAATCAATGCGTTGAGTGCCATTTTAGCTCTGTGAGTTGCATGAGAGGCAGTACTAAGGGTAATGAGTATCTCAGAGGATAAAAGCAGATGACGAACATTATACGAGGATGATGATAAACTTCAAAGTTCACTTCCGCCTCAGGCGGACACCCGTCCTATCACAAAATGGATAATTACGGTATTATAAGCAACATATTAACACAAAAGACTATTTGTTTATTAGCAAAATTATTTAAAAAAATCTTTTACTACACTAATTAGCGTTCAGTGTAAATGGGATATATCTAGGAAATAAAGAAACTTGTTCGATAACTCAAGTTTACTCATACAGTAATATATGTAGATCTTCCTACAGATTAAATAACATTGACAACAAAAGGTAAACATCAGAGCAACGAGGAAAAGGGCAAAAAAAAAGAAAAAAATAAAGAACGCAAAACTTCTCTACTGTCCAATAAACATTACTAAGTTTACGTTATCAAATTTCAAGTACAGTGTTGAATGATTTCATGTGTAGTGATCAGCTGGTCAAAAATTATCAATGAATTGCATAAGTTGTGATCAAAAGGCTCGGACACAAAGAAAAACTGAAATACTTAACTAGAGTTCCTCCGAAATCAATTAAAGTAGTATGAATGAATAGACAACGCTTTAATATGTCTAAAAGGTCATTGCTCTGTCGCACAAGGTCATAGATACTGAATATACACACATGATCAAAGCCCAACCAACTTCTACACCCAAGCAAGACCTGGGGGTGGCCAAACAATAGTTGCTTAGCTCACAGAGACGGTTAGGTTGCAAAACACTACGGAAACTATCAAGTAGTGAAAGAGGCTCAAACTTGGACCCAAAGATTGCGAACTTCCTAACGTTGCCGATAGAAATGAATGACGGGAAAATCTGAATCCACTGAGTATAATTCTACTTAAGATATTAGCCATGGTAAACAAATTATTTAGAAATAAAACTGTAAGCTGAAAAATTTACATCATCAGAAATTTAGAACGTATTGACCCGATATATCAATACACTTTCTTTAGTAAAAGTCTTATCAATATCAATTGAGAGAGAGAGAGAGAGAGAGAGAGAGAGAGAGAGAGAGAGAGAGTAGTAGTAGGAAAGATAATCTTAAAAAGAATGGAGGACAAGGTAAGAGAAAAGACGGAAAGAGCCCAGCAGCCTAATGAGACCTTGCAGCAGTTCAATCCACCCATAATCCCAGCTGCATTCCGCATTCTGAAACCGTGCTTGCTAACGTGCAAAATGAAGCTACAACTGCTAACAGAATTTAATCATGATAAAACGAAGCCCCACCCACTAACATGAGAACATCAAATAATGCAGCAGAAGATTAACGTGAGGTTTAATATGAATAACTGACTCAGTAAAAATATTAAAGCAAGAGCTATGTAAACTGAAAGATCATTTTATTCTTGGGAGAAAACTCAAGAAAGATATTATCTGGAAAACTAATGTACGAGTAAGGTCTTGCATTTAAGCACACACACAAAAAAACGCAAATATATTCACATTAATATATGAATATAATAGTCAAGGCTACACACAGGTATACTAGACAAAGATAGTTTATTGAAATATACTAAAGTATAAAGAAATATATACATTTCAGGCCAACTCGTATGGTCTTAATCAAATTGAACAAGAGCAAATTCCAGAACCAAGGAGATGAACTACAGGTGGGTGAAGTCACCTAGACTTAATCAAACGTAATGAAAAAAAAAAAAAATATCCTCTTCTCTTAAAATATATTTCACTTTAATCGAACGTAATGAAGATAAAAAATTATCTTCTAAAATATATCTAATTTTCCCTATTTAAATAAAAACCATAAACTCTCCAAATGAAACAAAGCCATACATATTTGCATGAATATTAAAAAGATGTGTTTCTAATATCACCTCATGAAGTATGAAAGCATGCGTGCAAATAGCATAAATGCAAGTTGGCATGTATACAATCATAACTTACATTTACGAGTTAAGTTGTTAGTGTTCATAATACTCAACGTCTTCTCTGTATTTCCATCTTGAGAACAGCGAATAAACTAGTAGCCTAAGAAGTCCATGAATGGAAAATGAAGCCCCAAAGCAATACATATGCCACTCCAAGGTCCTAACCCCTCACAATATAAATAATTGCTTTCATGTGAAGCAAGAGCACTTTCAAATATTGCTTTCCTTATATTGCATACCTTGAGTTAAACGCACCTGGACAAGGAATGTTCTAGGTTTAATATCATATTTATTCATTACTAATATTTAAATTTCAATATTTTCCCTAATTTTGAACTTCAGCAACGTCAGAAAGTTAGACATTGAAGAAGCTTCAAAACTGACCGCATAATGAGATCTTGATAAAGAAAATTGGTTGAAAATATAATTATATTTTATGTATCAGTAATAATTTTCTAAGAGTTTTACATTTGGTAAAAATCTTAATCATTATGAATATTTTCCCATTAGCAACTAAAACTATGGTGACAGTTTTCAAAATATGGGAAGAATTAAACAAAATTGTAATAATAATAATAATAATAATAATAATAATAATAATAATAATAATAATAATAAATCGTTTAAATAACATCAAAACAGATCCGTGATGGACGAAGTAAAGTTTTCGAAGCGTGTCATCGTTAACTGCACAGACTTCTCCAGAACAAAAGAAATTAGTTTCACCGTCGATACAGCAGTCTTAATGACTGGATTGCTTTCCATTTGCTTTTGTTTGCTATTCTTTTAAATGGCAAGAGGAATTCTAGCATACCGATATCGAACGATTTACATTTACTAAATACTTACATTATCATAAAGACGCAAGTGTATATTTAACGTCAAGAATGAGGATAGTATTAAAGAAAGCCAAGACGATCAACGAAGTTCGGACCATGATAACTTTAGTTTGCATTCTTTTAGAAGGGTGCACTAATGAAAGTCTAACAGTTAATTTCATCAAATATATCTATCATAGAAATAGAATAAACCATGTTGCATTTTTTCAGTGCAATGAACAACGAAAATAAAATTTCAATGAAAACCTCTGAAATTTGGTTGGTGTTCAACTGCTAGAGAGTCCTAGAATTCTATATTCCATATGACTGATGCTCTTACTCATTTTCTTGTCTGGGTTCTGACTATGATTAATAGCGTGACGATTCCAAAACCGCCCCCCAACAACAAGGGCAATTAACCTTCCAACGAAACCCATTGTATAGATTGCTTTCAATTTGAGGTAATTATACATTAAGTTGGGTTTTTAATCATCGTGGGTCAAAAGGAAGTTCCCACTACCCAATGGCTTTTAAGTGGAATATAGAAATAAACTGTTACTTCACGTGCGCTTGAATTAAAGGCCATCAACTGTATCACTGGTTGACTCGCTGACATGCAAGTTGTAAGCCCTTCTCCAAACTGGTTAGTGACGCCATTCTAATTTATGTCATCTGAGAGGACTCGTGATCAATTTTGATATCATATAAAATTATAGTAAAGTTTATGGAACTTTTAAATCTATTCCATAATGTTCTCTAATTATAAGTATATCCGTTATATAATAAAGAGTAAATATTTGGCTATCTACACAATATATATATATATATATATATATATACACATATACATATATGTATTTCAGGTCACGCTTAGTTTCTCCCCGTCCCTCGGGTAAGGAAGAGCGGAAGTATTCATACTATAAAATTATAGTAAAGTTTATGGAACTTTTAAATCTATTCCATAATGTTCTCTAATAATAAGTATATCCGTTATATAATAAGGAGTAAATATTTGGCTATCTACACAATATATATATATATATATATGTATGTATGTATTTCAGGTCACGCTTAGTTTCTCCCCGTCCCTCGGGTAAGGAAGAGCGGAAGTATTCATACCCTGGGGACAGAGGGTACCCGAGAGGAAAGGGGGAGGGGGTGGTAAGGGTTTGATCTGTGTGTGCATTTCTAAATATTTAGTCGTAACTTTTGACGGGTCGCGTACACACACAGATATATATATATATATATATATATATTATATATATATATATATTATATATATATATTATATATATATATATATATATATATGAGTGTGTGTGTAAGCCTTGGGGGTAATCCACCACAATAAATTGACTACAAAGTAAGTAAATCGCTGCTTTGGATACAACAGTCCTAATGATGTTCAGGAAATACATCATATCATTCACCCAACGCAACGTATCGAACTGATCACACTCCCTCATGGGGTGAGATTGGTAACCAATTGCAAACAGTCATACAAATAATAAACTACATCCTTTCATTTTGATAAATCTACACTCATCTATATTCATTTTGAAACCCCGCATTCACTATATCGTTGACCACCGTACTAAAATTGCCGTATTTGCCCACACGAAGCACGTTCCCACTTAGTCTAAAGCCAGCATGGCGACAAGATAAAGCTCTCCAAAATACACACACATAAAGCTTTTGTAGCTTTAAGGGAGTCGGATGCTTATGGATAAAAGCTTCTTTTATTTGGGTGTTCATTTACCGAACTTATGCTTTTGTACTCTCTCTTGCAGGGGATTTAATGGTGTTTAGAATGACTACTCCGTCTAAAATATTATCTGTATGCACTTTTATATAAAAAGATGGTAAGCTCTTTTTCTTACAATAATGTATTGTACATTTTTTCATTCAATATTATGCATGCAATTATAATAATGAATAATCCCTAAAATCCAGATTTTAATGATATTGCTATACTAAAGAATATCCTTTTCGAAATTATTTTGCTGTTGATGCCTTATCGAATTGAAGATTATCATCGAATATTTAACAGAAATAGAGAAAAGTTAAAAATAAAACAGCAATTAATCGAGACAAAATTCAACGTGTTATCAGCATTTCGTTGTCAATCAGATTCCTGCAATCGACAGACTCTATCCTCATTAACTCTACTTTATCTTACCCTTTCGAAAATTGGTTATTAAATTTTTATTCTCAAACATTCCCTACTATAACCTCTTTATTCACATCACCTGAAGTACAACACGCGTGTAATTTTGCCTTATTAGTTTCTAATCAAGCTCTAAATCCAAAGGTATTTCTTCCCTCATCTAAATCATTTAAATTCAGGGTCTTGACTCTTAATTCAAAGCGACCGGTAACCAAGGAAGTAATTTATGATTTAAGATTTTAAGATATCTTCTTATTTCCCTAGCCTAGATAGACAACTGCGTTCACAGTGTTGTTTAAACTGCTTCTATTGCCATCTCACATAACCATACACAACCTTCTTATTTCTCGACCCAGCCTTTTTGTCCGCAAGAAACCTGAC
>NC_090764.1:42069490-42079490 GCF_036898095.1 Palaemon carinicauda
CCCCGCAGCAACTATTTTACAAACATTGAGCAGAGAATTATGCTAATACACGGTCTCTCCTGAGTGAAAAAGTGTAAAAACATCCCAGTGTATAGCAGACATTATGTAGATTAACAAAGAAAATATCATTTTCATATATCAGTCTGGAATTCGACTATATTCTCGAATCTAGATGAATAAATTGGCTGAGGTCAGAGCTGAAGTGTATTCCCTTCTTTAATAGCTAATTTGTTTAACTGAGAGTATCCTTCCTCTCTTCACGAAGAAGTTGTATGAATTATGAAATTTTTATCCATAAATGACTACATAGTTTAATAACATACAAGTTCTGAAAAATTACATGGCAGTATTTCCACGCTGTGTTCAGAAAGTCTAACCTCAAATGAAAGCAAATTCAGTGCTTAGGCCGCTTTTGCCAAAACATCTGTTCTTCATTGAATATGAAAATATTGAAATAATAGGATTGCTTCTGATATCTACTGCACGACTAAATACCTCTCTCTCTCTCTCTCTCTCTCTCTCTCTCTCTCTCTCTCATTTTCGAATGAAACTTCAAACAGCTACATATTTTTAAGGTATGTATCTTTCAAAATAACGTATATTAAGTGAATTATTAAACGTGTCAAAATGTTAGATATTAACAACGGAATGATGAAAATTAATATTTACACTTTCAAATAAGATATCTAGTACGTTTATACGATTACTGAAACTCATTGAGGGATTAAGTAGTACTTCTTGTAAATCTCGGACAGGCTATCAAAAAATAAGGGCAAAAATACATAAACAGTGTCAAAATGTTAGATATCAGTAACGGAATGATGAAAATTATTTTCTTTGAGTTTCAAATAAGATATCAAGTACGTTTATACGATTACTGAGAGTCATTGAGGGACTTAGTAATAATTTTTGCAAATCTCTGACAGGTTATCCAAAAAAAAAAAAAAAAAAAAAAAAACAAGGGCAAAAATGCATAAAAGTTAGTAGCGATAAATTGGCAAGAGAAAACGGAATAAATGCTGGGACTAAATTCTTGATGATACGCGCCAGTAAGTATAGTGGACCATTACAAAGGACAGCTCTCATTACTTAGTCAGAGCCTGCACCCAGCGCAGGAAATCATTTGCCTGCATTGAAATATTGACGCGTGTGGATTATCAAACGCAAATATAAAACAAAATACAACTGTCAAAGAAATTTATCGTTAAAAGAGTATATGTATATGTATATGTATGTATATATATATACATATATATATATATATATATATGTGTGTGTGTGTGTGTGTTTGTGTGTGTGTGTGTGTGTGTATACACACGTGTATATATATATATATATATATATGTATATATAGTCTCTTTTAGCAGTAAATATTTGCGACAACTATATTTCTATATGTACATTTATTTGTGTGTGAGCTAAAAAAAAAAAAATCTGGGATGACGTTCCTCTTGGAATACAACACAATTATTTGCAGTAAATGAGGGCTATATCACAAAGAATTGCACACCATTCACGAGTCTATATTTCAAAGTTTATCCTGTATCCATAAATATAAATGATTTGGAATAAAATTAAAATGTTTATTTGCTAACTGTCTGAAGCGTTCGGCAGATGATACAAAATTCAAAATATGGAGTGAAAGTATATTGATTGAGTAAGCTGTTTAACAAATGGATAAATTATATATAAAAAAAACGCCGATTGCATCATTAGTTCCAATGAGAGACAGACAACAGTGACGCACGTCAGTATAAAAACATATAGCGTATGAAGACCTCACTTTGTTTAAACCTTATTGATTGAAATTTAAATGGCTTGAATCAGGAGATGAGAGAAAGCTCTTTTATTAGAGCACATTTTGCCACTTTACTTTAATGAAAATGAAATTATAAACCTGTAATATCCTGTAGCAAAATTAAACCCAATCATTTATGAAACAACTAATAAAATCAAAACGAAATTTTGCAAATCATCAATAGTATTAGCAGTATTGAATTATTTTCAGATGAAAGTGGCAACTTTCACCTTACAGTAATGCACATACATACATACATACATACATACATACATACATACATACATACACACATATATATATATATATATATACAGTATATATATATATATATTGACGTAGCCGCTCTAAAATCATTTCATAGAGTATAAAACACATGCATAAACATACACACATGTATGTATGTAAGCGTTTTGTAAATAAATAAATAAATAAATAAATAAATAAATATATATATATATATATATATATATTGACGTAGCCGCTCTAAAATCATTTCATAGAGTATAAAACACATGCATAAACATACACACATGTTTGTATGTAAGCGTTTTGTAAATATATATATATATATATATATCATGCATAAACATGCACACATGTATGTATGTAAGCTTTTTGCAAATATATATATATATATATATATAGATATATATATATATATATATTGACGTTGCCGCTATAAAATCTTTTAATAGAGTATAAAAGACATGCATAAACATACACACATGTATGCATGTAAGCGTTTTGTAAATATATATATATACATATATATATATGTATATATATATATATATATATGTATATATATATATATATATACGGTTACATAGCAAATATCCAAGAAAGCCATTCAATGGAAATCTTTAAAGAAAGGTTGTATCTCTGGAATCAATAAACATAAAGTACCATGTTTTGTCATATCTGAATTAAAAACGAAAATGGAAACTTTATAAAGTAAATACAGTAGCCTGATAATCTAAACATTGATTTCTCTCAACCGAAAGAAAGGAAAGGTCAAAGTTTACTCTAACCAACATGTCAATCTCCATATCAGACCAACACTTCATCAGACTCAATCATCTGATACTGGCTTTTCAATCTCTTCATTTAAGCGTCCAGAACAGTCCCCCAACTTTCCTAATTATTCTCTGAATCCATAAGCAAGGCATTGAATGTTAAAAATGTCAATGTCATATCATTGAAGGAAAAGCTGCCGGACGATAGCAGAGTGGTATGGTGTAAGGATGTCCTCTCATTAGAGGGGAAGCTGGTGTACTCTATTGATTGTTTTCATTAGATGACTTATCGGCAACCCTTTGATCGACGCACAGAATGACATTCGGAACGCTTCGAAAAGTTTGCGAACTATGAGTGAAAACATGCTTCCGGAACTGAATCAAAGGTTATTTGCGTCACTGTCGGTATTATGTCACACAAAACTGTTTATTTATTTATGTATATATATATATATATATATATATATATATATATATATATATATATATATATATATATATATATATATATATATATATATATGTATATATATATATATATATATGTGTGTGTGTGTGTCACTGTTTTTGGAAATATACAAAAATGATAATCGTGCAAGGGCATGAGCCATAAACTATTGCAGATATGAGGCTAGAAATAAAGCCATTTAGTTGCATGCACATCACGTGCAATATTGACAGAATTCATTTTCCTCATCAATGTAATCAACGAAATAATCAAATGCTTGTTTCTTGGCTATGACACTGTCAAGATGGTGCATTGCCCCCACAATCATAAAGAATAGAAGATAATCGAGTTTAATAATCGATTGAATCAATAAGGTGGGCCGGGGTTACACAAATGTAGTATGAGATTGAATGAATGACTTTTCTTACCTTGGCACCTCGAAAAATCAATGACAGAAGACTATCGTCGGCGGATGGCAAGCAGCACTAGCAGCAGAGGTTTGGAGTTCGAGGTTGAGACAGAGAGAGAGGGAGAACAGGCTATGCAGACCGATTGCGTAATCTCAATGATAGTTTTTCTCTTTTTATGAATGTCAACGCGAGCAAACGATAAGAACCGAAAGACTAAACCCACATCACTTCGTTTAGTCGGGAGGCCACAACGCCCTTTGCAGGGTCTCAGAAGCAACTACTCTTCTTCTTTACTCCAAGTGAGTAGACTTGGGGGCCCATTTACCCATTGCCGACCACACCCCCCACAGATTAGAACAAGACCAAAACTGATACTTGGTCTGGATACTAGTGCACTTCCCACAGCCTTCTGTGATTGCCCTCGGGAGCAGAATGAAGGCGGGACTCGAGATATCCTGGGGCCGTTTTGCCCAAAAGGGAAACGACCTACCTCCTGAGTACTACTGAAAGGCCCTGGGCACAGTCGAACGGTTGAGGACCTGACTCTGTCTCTGTTCCCCGTCGGAGATGAAAAGAACGCCCACCCTCAGCCTCCCTTCCCCTGACCTCTCCATCCCCTCTCTCTTTCTCTCTCACTTAAGGGAATATCATCTTTAATATTAGCCTTCTGCATTACGCACAAGTTGTCATTTTTACTATTTATGGAGAGCATTTCATGACCATGGTGCCTCCTGAAACCGAATTCTTCAGTGACAAGGAGGTCACATGGATTCCTGAGCCTAATGCCGACCAGATAACAAGAAGGGGAACCATCGCTCCGACCACCATTCAGGGAAAACTTCTACCAAAAGGTTTTCCGGGGACTTCGTCTGCTGCAACTCTCGACGATGACTCATCCTGGTCTGTGACGTCAGCAAGCATCCCCTCTACCCTATCCCATCCCTGTTCTGGGAGCTGGAGGGGTGATAAGGGGAGTGGGAGGGGAAAGGCTAAGGTAAAGAGAAGGCCGTCCCTACCATTCCAAAATACGGAATGCAAATGCTAGACGACACTTTTACTTTTAATCTTCTTGATATAATCATAATCAATGCATGAATTATAGCTACGAATGCAGATAAAACACAATGACATCTCCCATTACAAGAAATGAGTACAACAATATGAGGTTATCATCACCCCTCAGGCACTGTTATGTTGTGCGCAGTTCCGTTGGCACTTGTGGTGATGCCAGATGTATGAAGAGAGAGAGAGAGAGAGAGAGAGAGAGAGAGAGAGAGAGAGAGAGAGAGAGAGAGAGAGACGCATGTAGATGGCAAAGGGCTTCCAAATACAAACGAATGTATACCACTATTCAGGACAGTGTACAAAATAAACTCCGAAAAAAAACCTCAAATAGATATTTCAAAAACCTCACCCAAATTCAGCAGATTCCAATGAAAATTGTCTTTAAAGTGTAAAATTTGATTTTAGTATTCACATAAGTTGCTCCTGGGTGGATAGCCTAACTGGTTGGCATCTTCATATACAAAACTAGAGGTTGTCAGTCACTCTAACTTTGGTTAGAGAGAGAGAGAGAGAGAGAGAGAGAGAGAGAGAGAGAGAGAGAGAGAGAGAATGTTGACGAGAACATCCGTTACCGTGGCAACAGTGTGACGTCACAACTCATCCTGTGTGTTGCCAGAGAGTACCACGTTCAAACTCATGGCACTGTTTGACGGGTGTGATTATCCCTAAACGATACAATCATTTCTTATTATGGGCAACCAAATCAGTGGCATCCTGAACCGTATATATGAAGGCTATACATAAACCTGAGAGCAAATAAACTAAAATGCAAGACGCCTGTTCGAATGTAATGAAGAAATATAAAATGATAGCCCGTTAATTGAACTGTGGTCGTGGCGTGAACCTTCAATAAAATGATTTTGTTAATGATGACTCTAGATTTTTTCCGAGACTCCCAATCTTTTCATTACAGTGGGTAAGATATTTGTACCATGCGATGGGTCGACAGTCCCGGACTCCCGGCAGAGAGGATGGAATCCCAGAGGGCGGTAGGTACTCAGTCCCTTAAGACGAGGCGAAATCCCCGTGAAATGGAATTATGTCTTGAAGGATCTAATGGAATGGCATTCAACGAGCTGGCCTATTTCATCCCATAAAAGGCATCAATGAGCAAGCCACAGTGTTATACAATGAACTACCTTTCCTTTGGGTATATAGTGCTATAAAATTTCTTTGGACTTCAGTAATGTCTCAAAAGGATAAGATGCAAGTCCAAGGGATGGAATACATTATCCTCTACATTAAAGGAAAAATATTATAGACTAGCAATTGAAATGAATGGCAAAACTTATGAACTATCAAGATACTGGACTCCATACAAAATAATGAATGATTACTTGAAAGAAAGAATTTTCCCGACATTTTCGACGTCAATGACCTTCGATATCGGGATGCCAGAAACCCAAAACTAATTAATCTTTACTGGATATGAGTAAACTGATCAGGGAATAAAACCATAACTAATACTAGATAAAAGAGGCATGCATTCTATGAATGACACTTCATTCAAAGAGTCATAATTATCATTAGGATAAGGAAGAGTTGAGACCGTTGCGCGACTTCTCTTGGACACCCTTCAAATGACTATTCCCTCTGGTCGAAATCAATGCGTTGAGTACCCTTTTAGCTCTGTGAGTTGCATGAGAGGCAGGACTAAGGGTAATGAGTATCTCAGAGGATAAAAGCAGATGACGAACATTATACGAGGATGATGATAAACTTCAAAGTTCACTTCCGCCTCATGTGGACACCGGTCTTATCACAAAATGGATAATTACGGTATTATATACAAAACAGATTAACACAAAAGACTATTTGTTTATTAGCAAAATTATTTAAAACATCTTTTACTACACTAATTAGCGTTCAGTGTAAATGGGATATATCTAGGAAAATAAAGAAACTTATTCGATACCTCAAGTTTACTCATAGAGTAAAATATGTAAATCTTCCTACAGATTAAATAACATTGACAACAAAAGGTAAACATCAGAGCAACGAGGAAAAAGGCAAAAAAAAAGAAAAAAAAAATAAAGAACGCAAAACTTTTCTGCTGTCCAATAATCATTACATTTACTAAGTTTACGTTATCAAATTTCAAGTTCAGTGTTAAATGATTCATGCGTAATGATCAGCTGGTCAAAAATTATCAATGAATTGCATAAGTTGTGATCAAAAGGCACGGACACAAAGAAAAACTGAAATACTTGACTGGAGTTCCTCCGAAATCAATTAAAGTAGTATGAATTAATAGGCAACGTTTTAATGTGTCTAAAAGGTCATTGCTCTGTCGCACAAGGTCACATGATCAAAGCCCAACCACCTTCTACACCCAAGCTAGACCTGGGGGTGACCAAACAATAGTTGCTTAGCTCACAGAGATGGTTATGTTGCAGACACTACGGAAACTATCAAGTAGTGAGAAAGGCTCGAACTTGGGACCCAAAGATTGCAAACTTCCTAACGTTGCCGATAGAAATGAATGACGGGAAAATCTGAATCCACTGAGTATAATTCTATTTAAGATATTAGCCATGGTAAACAAATTATTTAGAAATAAAACTGCAAGTTAAAAAATTTACATCATCAGCAATTTAGAAGGTATTGACCCGATATATCAATACACTTTCTTTAATAAAAGTCTTATCAATATCAATTGAGAGAGAGAGAGAGAGAGAGAGAGAGAGAGAGAGAGAGAGAGAGAGAGAGAGTAGTAGTAGTAGTAGTAGTAGTAGTAGGAAAGATAATCTTAAAGAATGGACAAGGTAAGAGAAAAGACGGAAAGAGCCCAGCAGCCTAATGAGACCTTGCAGCAGTTGAATCCACCCATAATCCCAGCTGCATTCCGCATTCTGTAACCGTGCTTGATAACGTGCAAAATGAAGCTACAACTGCTAACAGAATTTAATCATGATAAAACGAAGCCCCACCCACTAACATGAGAACATCAAATCATGCAGCAGAAGATTAACGTGAGGTTTAATATGAATAACTGACTCAGTAAAAATATTAAAGCAAGAGCTATGTAAACCGAAAGGTCATTTATATTCTTGGGAGAAGACTCAAGAAAGATATTATCTGGAAAACTAATGCACGAGTAAGGTCTTGCATTTAAGCACACACACAACAAAAACGCAAATATATTTACATTAATATATGAATATAATACTCAAGGCTACACACTGGTGTACTAGATAAAGATAGTTTAATGAAATATACTAAAATATAAAGAAATATATACATTTCCAGTCAACTCGTATGGTCTTAATCAAATTGAACAAGAGCAAATTCCAGAACCAAAGAGATGGTTGAAGTCAGCTAGACTTAATCAAACGTAATGAAAAAAAAAATTATCCTCTTCTCCTAAATTATATTTCGCTTTAATCAAACGTAATGAAGATAAAAAATTATCTTCTAAAATATATTTAATTCTCCCCCTTTAAATAAAAACCATAAACTCTCCGAATAAAACAAAGAAATACATACTTGCATAAATAATAAAAAGATATGTTTCTAATATCACCTTATGAAGTATGAAGGCATGCATGCAGAGAGCATAAATGCACGTTGGCATGCATACAACCATAACTTACATTCAGTAAGAATTACGTTGTTAGTTCTTATAATACTCTACGTCTTCTCTGTATTTCCATCTTGAGAAACAGCGAATAAACTAGTAGCCTAATAAGGCCCTGAATGGAAAATGAAAGCCCCAAAGCAATACCTATGCCACTCCAAGGCCCTAACCCCTCACAATATAAATAATTGCTTTCATGTGAAGCAAGAGCACTTTCAATTATTGCTTTCCTTATATTGCATACCTTGAGTTAAACGCACCTGGACAAGGAATGTCCAAGGTTTAATATCCTATTTATTCATTACTAATATTTATATTTTAATATTTTCCCTAATTTTGAACTTCAGCAACGTCAGAAAGTTAGACATTGAAGCTTCAAAACTGACCGCATAATGAGATCTTGATAAAGAAAACTAGTTGAAAATATAATTATATTTTATGTATCAGTAATAATTTTCTAAGATTTTTACATTTGGTAAAAATCTTAATCATTATGAATATTTTCCCATTAGCAACTAAAACTATGGTGACAGCTTTCAAAATATGGGAAGAATTAAACAAAATTGTAATAATAATAATAATAATAATAATAATAATAATAATAATAATAATAATAATAATAAATCGTTAAATAACATCAAAATAGACCCGTGATGGACGAAGTAAAGTTTTCGAAGCGTGTCATCGTTAACTGCACAGACTTCTCCAGAACAAAAGAAATTAGTTTCATGTCGATACAGCAGACCTTAATGACTGGATTGCTTTCCATATGTTTTGTTTTTTCTATTCTTTTAAATGACAAGAGAAGAATTCTAGCATACCGATATCGAACGATTTATATTTGCTAAATACGTACATTATCATGAAGACGCAAGTTTATTCTTCACGTTAGAAATGAGAATAGTATTAAAGAAAGCCAAGATGATCACTCCAAACAATCAATGAAGTTCGGACCATTATACCTTCATTTTGAATTTAGACAGGTGCATCAATGAAAGTCTAACAGTTAATTTCATTAAACATATCTTTGGTAGACATGGAATAAACCATGTCAATACATATTGCATTCTTTTCAGTGCAATGAGTAACAAAAATATAATTTCATTGAAAACCTCGGAAATTTGGTTGGTGTTCAACTGCTAGAGCAGTTCTAGAATTCTATATACAATTTACTCAAGTAACTTTTTTTTATTACACCATACTCAGTTTGGAACAATATGACTGATGCCCTTACTCATTTTCTTGTCTGGGTTCTGACTATGATTAATAGGCGTGACGATTCCAAATCCGCCCCCCAAACAACAAGGGCAATTAGCCTTCCAATGAAACCCATTGTATAGATTGCTTTCAATTTGAGGTAATTATACATCAAGTTGGGTTTTAATCATCGTGGGTCAAAAGGGAGTTCCCACTACCCAATGGCTTTTAAGTGGAATATAGAAATAAACTGTTACTTCACGTGAGCTTGAATTAAAGGCCATCAACTGTATCACTGGTTGACTCGCTGACATGCAAGTTGTAAGCCCTTCTCCTTATGTCCTGGTTAGTAACGCCATTCTATGTCATCTGAGAGGATTCGTGATCAATTTTGCTATCGTATAAAATTATGGTGGAGTTTGTGGAACTTTTAAATCTATTCTATAATGTTCCCTAATTATAAATATATCCGCTATATAATAAAGA
>NC_090764.1:42084490-42089490 GCF_036898095.1 Palaemon carinicauda
GTAACAGAGAGAGAGAGAGAGAGAGAGAGAGAGAGAGAGAGAGAGAGAGAGAGAGAGAGAGAGAGAGAGAGAGAGAGAGAGAGAGAGAAAACGTAAATGCCATCAATCCATAATCTAATGCAGAACTTCCTCTGCTATACAACCTGACATTATAAAAGGTGTTAAGACCTTTCTCCCTGGTAGCGAAAAAGACAAACTATTCAATGTATCAAAGAATGGCTAAACAATATAAATATGAAAAACAATGCAAAACTTAATTGCAGCGATAAACTGTGAAGAAAATGTCTTTGACAATTAAAAAGTCCTCACAACACTGTGTAGACGATTGTTGTTATCATTGGTTTGCACTAGAACAGTACTCAATTCAACATGACTTTAAATTTTATTTGGTATTCTTGATTATAGCATGATTCTATTCCATAGGTATATGTCTGATATAAAATTCAACCGAAGAAAGACCCTTGATGAGTAGAGTAAAAATATTCAAAGAATTAAAATCTGCAGTATAGGACCTGAAAAGCAGCCCTTAAGATAAAGATATCGTCTTTCATTATAGAGAGAGAGAGAGAGAGAGAGAGAGAGAGAGAGAGAGAGAGAGAGAGAGAGAGAAAGAGAGAGAGAATTACAGTTTTATGCAATTCAATAATAGTGATCAACCACTTCTACCTAGAACCTCAATTTTCGATTTCTGCGGATTACTTTTCGAACATATTATACTGTCATACTGTATTTCTTCATAAAACAAATTGATGGCGAATTCCCATTTAAGAATAATTCAACCGATAATACAAAGATTATAGATAAACTCAAAATGTGAAGTACTAAAACAATGAACTATTGAACATAATAAACAAACTTGTCAAAAACGTCCCCTATAACAACTATCTATCATTTCAATGTTGATAACTAAAAAATATACCAGTTAAAAAATCTGGGAGATGGGAAAGCACCAATCCAGCAGGATAGATTGGCGTGTACGACTTGTATACAAGTTGTCGATAAAAGACTGGGAAAATGTTGATATCAATCATGACGCCATCGACCATCAGAACACGTTCATTCCCATTAGCAAGAGCTATACAATTTAAGCAGTACTCAGCAGTTATTCACAAATGGTTTATAACATCCAAGAACTTAATAATTTTACAAGCAAAATTCTAAGATCGTTGTGATAAAAATATAATAAATAAATGAAAGCGAAAAGAATAGGAGAGGAGACAAAAATTCCGTTAAATATACTGTATTTGTATCTAAGGAATGTTAGTCGACTGAGGAAAAAATAATAAAAGAACAAGAACAAACATTAGTTATTAACATATGATACTGTAAGTAACTAAAATTAAGTAATCACTACTACTACTAAAACTAACGATAATACAAGTGTACAGAATACTGATGATCAAGAAGCAATTTCCATGAAGCTAGCAAGTGCAAGGAGGTGAATTGCGAAGCAAATGTACAAGTAAAAAATACTGTTCTTGACTCCCCTAAAAAGGAGTATTGTGTGGTCAGGAAGCTCTGTCACTTTTCCCAAAAGACCTTTCATCCTTGATTACGCAGTTAGGAACAATATCTTACTTGTAATTCCCCTCAAAGTCCACCGATGTTGGATGAAACGCTTCCAACAGACAATAATAACACGTCCCTCCCTCATTTCAAGCAGTTCAAAAGAAGCACGAGAAAGCCACCGAAGATCTTCGTGACAAATAAAGCTTCAGAATAATTGAATCACGAAATAGGACAGAAGAACGAGTAGATTTATGGGTAAAAGGTAATAGGGGAGATGGGAAGGGGAACGCCAGAGAAAAGGTTTCGTGTAGATGGGAGGTGTGGGGTGACAGGAGTGATCTAGAATGCAATTGATTTACGCTACTCTCTCTCTCTCTCTCTCTCTCTCTCTCTCTCTCTCTCTCTCTCTCTGGGTCACTTATATGTTAAATTATTTACCATGTCTCTAAATATCACCTGAAGCTGAAAGGAATAAAAATTGAATGGGGGCAATCAAGAAAAATTCCAAGGTAAATACTTACTTTCATTGTGTAAAATGTCGCAGCAACTTATTTTAATCAGACCTAAATCAATATCATGAAAACCAGTCATTAAATATAACTTATACCTTCCAAGCAATATCAGCAACGACTAAAAAGGCCAAGTGTAAATTTTATTGAAACATTCACAAAGATTCCCTAATCTAAGACGTGTCTCCTGTTCTTAATTTCTTAATTACCAAAACTCTTCAACGAAAACTTTGTAAACACGAACTTTAACGAACTGATTAAATTTCCGACAAAAGTATTTTGTGATAAACTACATAACGGTGGCAGCCTCACTGATTAACGCATCCCATAAACTTTGCACATTGTATCTAAAAGAGGAAACTATTGCCTAAATGTATGGCTCCAGTGAGTCATAATTGTATAGAAAATCGCACAAAATATAATTTGTTTTAGCATACACTGTAAGTCTGCAGCAACATAAACATTAATCAAATCATCATCAAGATTTTTATTTATTCTTTAGAAACGTCGTTTTTTTTTCAGAGAAAAACAACGCAACACTTACTAATGAAGGCAGCAAAAATTAACATTAACCATGACGAGTAATTCAACTTTCACTTTCTCACTCTTTTTACTGCGTATATATATATATATATATATATATATATATATATATATATATATATATATATATATCGAATTGGCACCTATTATCTATTGCTCTTTGTCTGAATTCTGCTATACTTCGGCGTCAATGACCTTAGATGTCAGGATGCCAGAAAACCTTAAATCATTCAATCAATCTGCTATACTTCTCACATAATAATATCGAAGAATTATGAAGAGATATCAAAACCAGTTTCCAGACCTAAACAATTTCACATCATTTCTTTATATTCGATTGGACAATCATATTATTTTCTATATCATGCACCGCCAATGCATTTTACATTGAATCGGGTTGGAATGAATTGGATTTATAAATTTGGGCTACATAGCTAGGCGCTGGGGCCTGTGAAGCCATTCATCTATGGTAAAACCATAGAATTACATTATGAGGTAAAAGGTAGAAGAGGTTAGAGAGGAAGAATATTAAGCAAGTGGAGCTAGGGACCAAAGGAACACTTCAATGACGTAAGTAATGGTCACAGTGCAACGCGTGAGGTACACTGACGGCAAGACGGAATCCACATTGAATCAATCTATTCAATAGCATGACTTGTATGCCAGATCCATATATATCATGTTCTTCCATACCTGTTGATTTAATTTGTATAATTTAACATTCTCTTTTTTTTATGAATCCATCTGCCATCTGTCTTGTTTAATCAAATTTCTAACACCTTCCTAGTATACCGAGTTATATCATGCCTAGGTATATTACGCCACTTTATATACTTAAGCTATTTCGTTACCTTTTAATTTATAAAAAAGTAATAATGATTTCTTTTCCTTCAAATCTCTGGAACTTTTCCCATATCCAAACCTTACTCACCCTAGAACCTCTCATTCGCACTACTAACCCTGGATTGCCACGCCAACCTTATAACCTCATCAGCATGGCTGTCATTTCAGTCTTCAACCACATAAGTCATTCTTACAATATAAATAATTATGTTAACAGCCATCTTTATTTCAGCTCTTTCTCTCGAGCCTTCACTTTCAATAAGACTTCAAAATAGTTCACTAAATGCTGGCAACACTTTTCCGAGATCGATGTGTTAAGTAAGCTTTCTCTGCATTTAGTTTCTTTTGACCCGATTCTTCCACTGCGAGTAAATCCTCATATTCAATTATATTTTCATTTCTTGACGTTTTCTCTTTCTCGCTTTCTAATTGACTGCCCTAATCTTCATCTTATGTAATAATTCAAAATTATATTTTCTATCATCCAGTTACAATGCAAATAATTTGTTACTTACCCAAGCCTCCCATTTTCACATCCCAGTTCTTATAACAAATATTTACTCTTCGTGCCCTTCAATTAAAATAATAAATATCTTCCTAACTCCATGACTACATTAGCATTTTTCACATTCTTCATATAATCGTCCAACATCAGTATCACTGATCTTAGCCCAGTTTTCATGCAATTGTTAAATTCTTGTCAAACTAGGTTATCTCTCTTACATGTAAATACATATACATACATACACATATATGTGAGAGAGAGAGAGAGAGAGAGAGAGAGAGAGAGAGAGAGAGAGAGAGAGAGAGAGAGAGAGAGAGAGAGAGAGCTAAATGAAAACTCTGAGTAATAGGAGAAAACGGATCGAAATTAGACAACCTGCAGATAAAAGGAGAGGAGAAATAGAAGAGAAATAGAGAAAAAAATCACATTCGTGCACGTTTTCTGAAACCTCGTTTCCACGCTCATTTGCTGCAGTCGCCGCAGGGACAGGATATGTCACTACTAATGAAACTTGCAATGGCGCAAGTAAATAAATGACAACCAATGATAACAGCTGTATTCCAAAATGCCCACCAGTGTCATAACCATTTATAATACGAGCGCTGAGAGTTTTATATAATAAAGGCTCCCAGCGCTTTCTATGATGAAGACTAATAGAAATAATATAACGATATCCAGTGGTGTTACTCTGTTGCACACAGGATGAAATGTAATCAGTTCTCTAGAACGAAATTTTTGGGTAAATTGCAATCGTTTCTTTGCTTTTATGTTTCAGCAAAAATTTAAATAACCTAATTCTTTCTACAAATCACTATTTTTTAGAAATAAGGATAAAATATACATCCTATTATAATACTTTTGTGTATGCATACATAGGGATCTTGAAGTAATAAATTTGAAATATATAATTGTTACTTTGAAACGTTTATAGATAAATTCACTCCCTGGAAATGATAGTAACTGAAATCGTCGAGATAAATAAGAAATGAATCATATACATGATGCGCCGTTTATCTATTGAATTATAATTAAATCTAAAAGTAATAAATAAATCAATTCATATTTATATGAGATGCATGGCATCATTCTAA
>NC_090764.1:42099490-42104490 GCF_036898095.1 Palaemon carinicauda
GGCGTAGGAGGATGATGATGAATCCTTTATCACCTTACTTAATTAATTTACCTCTAGTTTTTAGGAGTGTTACCTCTCTATGAATTGGTCACAACCAAACATTGTAGCAAGGACTACAGTTTTCTCTTTCCATTTGTATCTGTCCATAATCGTGTGTCACACTTGGCATCTTTACATCTCGTCTTTCAAGGTTAAAGGAAATTCATTCAAAGCTGCTACAAGGTAGACAATCGAGCAAAAATTTTTCTGAGGAATGAATATCCCTAATTGTAAACATACAATATCCGATGACATAAATCCTCCTATATGGTTGACGCAATTAAAGTCAAACTTAAAACAAGTGTAGAGCATATTTCATATATAAGCATGAAGCGCGACAGGTACTTTAAAAATGAAAGTCGTACTTGAGGTTACAAAACTTGAATTTCATCTGCAAGTGTTTAATTGAAGGTTCATGCATAACACATATGAATTCTATGCTATAATAGTTATAAAGTTATAGCCAAGTTGAAAATGTTTACAGAGAGAGATGGACAACCTCGTTTCGTGGGAACCTGTGCATCACAGCCTACCCGTGTACCAGTGTTGAATGAAAACTCATCAGCCGTATAAAAGTTACGATGGCAAAGTAAGTGAACACATAATCTGGCGGATAGAAATGTGGATTATTTTCCATAATGTTCATCATAGTCAACCTTTGTACATATCTTGTAAAAAAATAATAATAATTTCAACCACCTAGGAAGAGTAGCAATGGCAAGGTAGTGTGATAAAAACGGTAAAAATGGAAGGCAGACAGAAGCAAGGAAAGTAATAGACATTCCTTACATTGTTGATAGGGACAAATAGCAGTAGCACCATAATTTAATATATATAACGCAAGAATAAAAAATAATATCCTCTTGCGGGCAATTATATAATTGCGCGCTACATTTTACATATTAAGCAACAATAGCTTATGACGCACATAAAAATAATAGTAAGAGTAAACCTGCATGACTATTGTCCTTCATGTTGGAATATGCTCATACAAAGGATTAATTTGTTTTGAAAGAAAAAAAAACAGATATACACTTCTAAATATAACTAGATTTCATCAATAAACTGCACACACACGCGCACACAAACACAAACACACACACACACACACACACACACACACACACACACACACACACATATATATATATATATATATATATATATATATATATATATATATATATATATATATATATATATATATAATGTGCGGTTGATTATCGGCATTAACCAATTGAGGAAACAGACAAATTTAGTTAATAGGTTTCCAGTAATTGATCATACTCCAAAGCCAGAGTCATCCAATGAATGGAAATGGGATCCAAATGTCCCCAGGAATAAGCAGAGAATAATATTCTTCCCGGAACACTCGTGTTACAACAGGCAAGCGGCTCAGTCAACATCCATTATGAATAACACGCGGCCTTAATTACTAAATGAATGGGAAACGAGGGAAAAGGTTTCGTAAAAGCTTTTGATGATGCAAGAATTATCATCTTTAATTTATAATGTACATAAACATATTAAACTTATGAAACTTAAAAATAGCTTTAGGAAGGCTGACACTAGGGCCGGGGGTACCATTCAGCCATCATATGGAAAGGGGGGAAGAGTCCGCAGTTGGATTACAAAGAAAAGGAGGAGGAGCCCGCAGTTGCATTACAAAGGAAAGGTTAAGAGGCTGGGCAGCAAGATGGAAGAAAGGAAGTTGAAATTTGGGTATAGGAAAATGCTAAAAAGCGAGTGCAGCTCGAGGCATAAGAACGCTTCAAATATCATCTAGTGATGTCTACAGTGCAACTACTGAAGCGTACTAAGGGCATAAACCCTTTACGACGTTTTGTTTTAAATTACAAATATATATCACAGCTTCGTCCACTGGTAAGTTAAAAATTATGTCACAGCTTCGTCCACTGGTAAGTTAAAAATTATGTCACAGCTTCGTCCACTGGTAAGTTACAAATTTCTAAAAACAAAACCTTCAGTTCATTTAATGACCCCGGTAGCGAGTTAAGAACCTGCACTGTGTGTGGGTCGTAACCTGGGTTATTAAAATTGCATTAGGCAAGTAGCCTCATCTAAAAAGTAATAGCTAAATACAACAAGAGACCAATTACCTTCTGGCACCACGCCCTCTACGAGAGAAAGGAGTTTGATATATATATATATATATATATATATATATATATATATATATATATATATATATATATATATATATATATATGAGGCCCTTTGTGTCAATAGGCGTAGGAAATGATATATATATATATATATATATATATATATATATATATATATATATATATATATATATATATATAAATGTGTGTGTGTGTGTGTGTGTGTGTACGCGCGCGCACGTGTGTACAAATGTACTTGTGCCGGCTCACTTCTGCTCTCCAGATTGAAAGTAAAAAGAAACATCACACCACCTTCACAAGACCATCTAGCCTAATCTGTGGATTTTTCCAAAGCTGTTATTGCGTAGGCCTATAGGTTTATATTACCTATAATGGTGAGGTTCGTGAAATTAATTATATGTTATCGGAAAATATACAAGGCCTGGCAAAATCATTCTTTCCTTTCCTGTTACATACAATGAATTAAAAAACTAGCCTAGGCTTATCGGCTCTGTATGGTTTTGTGTCAATACAAAATGTGATTGACTTTACGAAAAGTAATCCATAATGAATTTATTTTGAAATATAAGTAATATTTATATTTCCTGAAAAAAAAACTCATAAAAAAATGTTATTTGCGCACCTAAAGACTGTTGTGATAATACCAAAATGATGGGCACAAGAGGATGGAATCATGGTGCACATTTCGTTTTGGACAAATGCGTAACAGTTTGTACAGTTGGACCAGTGAGCAAGAGAGGAAAATCAGAGCTACTTTATTGGTTTTCATAAACTGAGAAGACGGGGTACTTCCATAAAATATACACGATCGGAAAATTCAAATTATAAAAATTATAAAAATGTTCGGAGAGAAGCCAAAACAGATACTATTTTTTTTCTTTCGAGTACAACCATGTATGTCTCAACTTGGAAAAATAAGGTAAGATCATAGAAACTTTCAATGACGCAAATTGAGGTGAATATAAAGCAGAAACCCATTGACCAAAAATTATTGAAAGCACGAATCCAAGAGATGTGGCTAAAAAGCCATTAACTTGACCACTTCTTCATACTCAGCGCTTAAAAATGAATAGATCTATGAATGTACCAACAAACACACTCGCATATCGATGAAACTGCTAACAAACCTTCTCATGGCAGTATGTCAGAAAAATTCATCAATAACTTTTAAAGATGTTTGGTAATAATAATAATAATAATAATAAAAGCTGATCCCAACGGCTGACATCTAAACAGAGAAAAACCCATATAGCATCCAGAAGAATTTACAATTAAACAATACCCAGACATACCAAAAAGCTAATATTGATTACATTTAAACCTTTTAGAAACATCATATGAAAAGACAAGCTAAGTTCCCTCCCCCTTTTAAATATATAAAATAGTCGGAGTTGCCATTAAAAAAAAAAAATAACGGAAATGACATAATTATCATGTACCGTAGACCTACAGATCGTGTAATTTTCAGGCTGCATTGAAGTGATTAGTTCCCTATTCTGGTGAAGAGAAAGGGCGGGGCACAACGAAGGAAGGAATTCGTCACTGAAGCACCTCCTCTGAAGGCAAACTTTAAAGTAATTTGCGATGTGTTACCAAAAACACCAACGAGAAAATAAACAGAAATTATTACAGGGAAACACATTCAACCCCTCCCGTTTCTCTTCAGAGCGTAATGTAATTTGAATACATACAAGCACATGCGAATGTAAGTTGGTTTCCCCTTACATGGTTTGGAAATCTAATTTCCAAATACATGCAAAAAAAAAAAAAAATACATCAGATGTCATCCAGCAGAGGACGCCACCCCACCCGGAAAAAAACACTCTGCCCCTGAAGCAAAAGGGTGAAATAAAAAATTCAAACTATATTTCTCTCTAATGGAAAACGTCCTTTACAGACAGTCCCTTCACTTACTCATACTATTTTTGTTCCACATCCAGTTCTCTCAACATTTTCATATTTGTAAGAATGAGATGACTTCAAAATATTTCAATTATAGAATTATTTACAATAAAACAAAGAACTTCGCACACAATAAATATAGGCCTATATAGGAAAAAGAATTCCAAACTCTTTTGTTATAGCTACATTGATTGATTGATTTTGCTTAGAAAGGATAGGCTACAATTCATCACCCAACCATGAAAAGTCCTCATAAATCTTTATAAACAAGATAAATGAGATGAAGTAAATAAAGGACTACTGTTTCCCAAGCTTGAATGCTATTCCATATTTAAAACATTTTGGTAAGAAAAAAAATGGTTGATGTCCAACTATTTCAGAGAGAACACACACACACCTGTGTAGAAATATAAATTAATTTATCATTTTTTTTTTTTTTGCGTGAGAATAAACTTCACCTGCTGTAGACTCACAATTTTCCGTTTTTGTGATCAACAACAGACTTATTTTTAGGAGCTTAAATTCTCAGCATACCGGTATGTAAAATAAGTTATCTACTTCTGTTTCGATCTGATATGACTAATCGAATAGCCATGTCCGAAACAACTTGTCTTCAAACCAGTCAGTTTCATCTGAAGTCAAGGAAAGCCTGATGAGTTTAATGACAGCGTAACAGCAAGAATGCAAGGGTCGTTCATATACAGGAACGGCCTTGACTAACCTTGATCCTTTCATGGGCAACAAAAGCGCGGACTCCAAAGATTCTGCTTCCCTATTGTCGCTTATTACTTAACCCCTATTATCGCTTATTACTTAACAAACGTATTCATGCCTTCAGTTACTTAACAGAGGAAGATTGCAGGCAGAAGCAGTAGACATGAAGGTATATAGTTATTAAAGGACTATTTTCGT
>NC_090764.1:42124490-42144490 GCF_036898095.1 Palaemon carinicauda
CACATTACTTAGAAACATAATAAATATCTATTAATAGAAAAAAAAGATAAGTACTGCACTTGAATTTTCTTATATCTACGTTCAATTACTGTTGTAATATTATTCGTATGCGTTAATTCCTGCAATCTCCAAAATCTTTGTCTTTTAGAAAACATTCCCTCAGCGTTGGTGTCGTAAGAACGAGCAAAAGGAATGAGCTGTGATATCGGCGGATGATATCCTACCCGAGTCTTCATCATGACGTATTGCTTTATAAAAAAAAAAAATAAATAAATGAAAAAAACGATATGACTTTCGTTCCTATGCCTCTGTAATTAGCTCGATCCACTCGTCTTACGGGTAATCAGAATTTTCATACTGCTCAGGTACCACCATGATTAGCTTTTAGGTAGTTTATTGTCTCCGTCATCAAACTGTGGAATATTCTTCTTTTAGTTTAAAAAAAGATTGTCACACCACTAAATGGTGCCACGAAGAAATGTTTATATGTCTTTGAGGTTTTGGGATAACTGTTAAGAATTTATGTAGTTTTTTTTTTTTTTTTTTTGTTGATTTATATATTTTTCTTAATCTTTAGTTATTGGATTTATGTATTTTTTTTACATTTACTATTGTCACACATAATCTTTTCATTATAATCTTTGGAACTATGCTTACTCTTTAAAAAAAAAAAAAAACTTTGCCTAATTGCTGCTAGGTTAAATATGAAAGATACCACTAATAAAAGAGAGTAAAATTATTATTGTAATTATCTTAATCATAGATATTCTGCTCACGTTTTCAATCAGAGTGAGTGGTGCTTTCATGCTCTCGATTCCTTACGGAATTCTTTCAAAGATGAAAGTTCATCAATAGTCTCATCAGGGTTTTGGTACGAAGTGAGGAAGGAAAAGTTAGGAAAAGGACCTTGATTGAGTCTTTCTATCGTAAATGAATTAACTGAATTAATCCTAAATAAGGGATGATTGATTCAAACGTTTCACTCCTATTTAAGGAGGCTTCAGTGTGTAGTTTATATTGTACTTGCTTCTTTTGAGGTCCAATGTTGACTTTGAGATACACATCTGACGTAGATAGGAAACTCGAATGCTTAAATTCATTTGGAGGAGAGGATCTGCTCTTCCCTTTTATGTAAAAAGAAATTGATGATTACACACAATATGAGTAGTTTAGCAATTGGGGTCACGTTCAGTATGTCTGTGGATCAATCCTAATCTATCACCCACCATTCCATTTATCGTGGGTCTGGAAACATAGACCTTTTAAAACTTTCAGAGAATCTAAAAACGCTAAAGGGATAAAGGTGTGATGTAAAAAATCACCTTACACATTTTCCTCTCTGGGACAAGGCCACCAAAGGGAAACCTTGTTTTTAGCAAGACCTTGAAGATGAAGGCTCTACGTGTACGTCCTACCTTGCTTTTACCAAGTTCAAGCTCAGTGAACTGGTTGAGTAGTAGTAAAAGAACGCTCGACGGTCCTAGGGAGCCCGGCAACTAGCCTAATGCAACTCTTATTAAAATTATTAATTGTTAAGCTACAACCCTAATTGGAAAAAGAGGCTTCAACGGGGAAAATAGCCCAGTGATGAAAAGAAAAAAAGGGAAGATGAAATATTTTAACCATAACGACTCTTTTGATTGATTACACATTTCAGATTTCGGTGGTAAGTTAGTTACACCCCTATGAGAATATATCACACATATACGCACGCGTGCACTCACATTTACACACACACACACACATATATATATATATATATATATATATATATATATATATATATATATATATAGCGCGTGTGTAAGTGTAGGTATGTGTATCCCATCAATTGTTCACTATAGCTACACCCAGGAGGCTACACCTTACCAGTCGAGAATTGGTGCAACTCTAAATCGGAAGTTTTACTGATACCGTGAATCGGTGAAATAGAGTTGACCTTGAAAGTATACTTCGGTTAAGAAATATACTAACGGAGATAATAAAACCTCCAAAGATCGACTCCTTACGGAGGCTTAATCTGTATTTAGGAACGTTGCCATATGTTCCCCTCGTGACATCCGATTTCTGAATGTGGGTCTTCAGATTGCTAGATGAGAGAGTTACAACTACACTACCAGAGAGAGAGAGAGAGAGAGAGAGAGAGAGAGAGAGAGAGAGAGAGAGAGAGAGAGAGAGAGATGTATATCTCCCCTATAAAATAAAGAGCAAGTGTCTAACAATATATATATATATATATATATATATATATATATATATATATATATACATATATATATATATATATATATATATATATATATATATATATATATGTGTGTGTGTGTGTGTGTGTATTCACAGCATGCCTAGAGAAGTTTTATGAATTTAAATTTCTAATTATTTCTTTATTAGGTTTTTGTTTTTTCTGATAATTTTCCTTGATCTTGTTTTATATATATATATATATATATATATATATATATGTGTGTGTGTGTGTGTGTATGTATATATATACTTATATATATGTATATATATATATATATATATATATATATTGAGAGAGAGAGAGAGAGAGAGAGAGAGAGAGAGAGAGAGAGAGAGAGAGAGAGAGAGAGAAGAATTTATCCAAGCATTGCGCCATCATAGAAAATTTGAGAGAGAGAGAGAGAGAGAGAGAGAGAGAGAGAGAGAGAGAGAGAGAGAGAGAGAGAGAGAGAGAGAGAGAGATTTATGCCTTCATTAACAACCGCTCTTGGGAATTTATGGGCACTTTTCAGACTGTCGGAGCCATACAGTCTTCTTGCAAGTGCACAGAACTACATGAATTTCCCCATGCGGGATAAAAATGGTATCCTTAAATCTCAATCTTTATTAACCACATCTTACCACATGACCTTTTACCACATGACTAAAGGTCATGTACATAATCACAACCCAACGTTTTTCTTTTTCTAAATAGACTTGGGTTAATTAAAATTTGGAAATCAAATCGCCTGAAATTACATATAAAAATCAGGCTATATATCAGTTTACTGAGATCGGTGTTAATGCATGGAAATGAGTCGTGGTATGACAATGAAACAATATCCAACGGATTTTTAAGATTTGAGAACAAAGCCCTCAGAAGAATATTGGGAGTTGAATGGGAGGAGAGGATTAGAAATGAAACTATAAGAGAGATTACTCGAGTGGATGAGATCATGATGAGGGGTAGATGGAGATGGTTAGGGCATGCTCTTCACACTCCCCAAGAGAGATTATTTCACCAAACTTTCAACTGGGCTCCACAAGGCTCTAGAAAGACTTTGAAGACCCAAGTCTACTTGGCTGAGGACTACGAAGCGTGAAGTGGGAGATGATGAATGGGGAAGTATTGATTTAAACGCTCAAGATAGACACGACTGACGAAATCTAACAGAGGCCCTTTGCGTCAATAGGCGTAGGAGGAGATGATGATCCTGAGGAGAATTGGATTTCCAAATAACGAGGCTAATCTTAACACTTGCCCTTGTGTGGAGGCGTAGGTGATAACCAACACTGAATATTCTTTATATGCAACAGCTTAGTGGAAGAGCACTGGGTCTATGGCTCAATCCCAGTCTACTGGGAACTAGTGAACCCAGCTGTTTATGGAATAGCATTGGCTAGGGTCAAGAAAAGACTATCGATCTAACAATTTTACTACAATAAACATTTACTTGTTAGTCTTACCACTTTTAAAATGGGAAAATCTTATGAAAAAGGCATAAATGTGCATATAGTGCATATCTATATAATCATGCAAATCGGGAATACTAAGGTAATAGCATATAACGTTTAAAAGTAATGTAATAGCTTAAGTTCCTTGATAAGCACAGGCATCAACGTTAGTATCAGGAGGATTATACCATACTTTTACAATTTAAAAAGCGCCTTATGATGGGCAATATGACAACGTGTGTCCTCTAGAAAATGTGGACTGTAATGATTTGAAAAAAGAAAAAAATCAGTTTATGGCAAATGGTCAGAATAGTATCCCGTTGAATGTATTCATCATAATTACCATTCGTTAAAGTAAATGAAACAAAACAAAGTGACTGGGTTTTGTGAAATTCTTCAATTTAACTATTTACTCTCTCTCTCTCTCTCTCTCTCTCTCTCTCTCTCTCTCTCTCTCTCTCTCTCTCTCTCTCTCTCTCTCTCTCTCTCTCTCTCTCTAATGTTTATTAATCTTCTTCCCCATCGTTATCCCTACATCCAGGGGTCGGTTGCCTGATGCGCCCTCTTCAATGCCTTCTATCAAAAGCACCATCTTCCAGCAAACCTCTTCTCTCCATATCATCCTTAACTTTATCTCGCCATCTAATTATCTACCTCCCTCTTGATCTCTTCCTTCTAACAGGTTCCTCCCAAGCCCTCTTCACTCCCTCCCCCGCCATCCATCCTCAACACGTGCCCACACCATCTCAGTAGTGACAATCTTATCTCTGTAATCTTTACTTCACCTGTCATTCTCTATTTCATCATTTTCCTATCTTTCAAGCAATCTCATCTCTGTTCTCTCATGCTTTGCTTCCTCTTTTCGTCCTAAAGCCCATGTTTCCGATCCATATGTTAATACTGGTCTTATTACTGAGCTAGTAATGGTAGTAGGTTGGCCAGGGCACCAGCCGCCCGTTGAGATAGGGGGTCCTTTGACTGGGCAGACAGTACTACATTGGATCCTTATCTCTGGTTACGGTTCTTTCCCTTTGCCTACATAGACACCGAATAGTCTGGACTATTCTTTACATATTCTCCTCTGTCCTCATAAACCTGACAACACTGAGATTACCAAACAATTCTTCTTCACCCAAGGAGTTAACTACGGCAATGTAATTGTTCAGTGGCTACTTTCCCCTTGGTAAGGGTAGAAGAGACTCTTTAGCTATGGTAAGCAGCTCTTCTAGGAGAAGGACACTCCAAAATCAAACCATTGTTCTCTAGTCTTGGGTAGTGCTATAGCCTCTGTACCATGGTACTCCACTGTCTTAGGTCAGAGTTCTCTTGCTTGAGAGTACACTCGGGTACACTGTTCTATCTACATTAGTTTCTCTTCCTCTTGTTTTGTTGAAGTTTTTATTGTTTATATAGGAAATATTTATTTTAATGTTGTTACTATTCTTAAAATATTTTATTTTTCCTTGTTTCCATTCCTCACTGGGTTATTTTCCCTGTTGGGGTCCTTGGGCTTATAGCATCCTGCTTTTCCAACTAGGGTTGTAGCTTAGCATTTGATAATAATAATAATATAGATCTTGACCTTGATTGACATTTTTTTTCACATACCACAGCTGCTACCTCCCTCCACTTACCTCATGCTGCTTTTATTCTATTCTCAACTTCAGCCTCACATCCTCCCTCCTGATTTATAGTAGATCCCAAGTATCTAAATTGTTCTACCTGTTTTAAAACTTCTCAACTTTCATGTATGGCTATCCTGTCCCTACCTTCCTTACTGCTCACCATAGCTTCAGTCTTATCCACATTTACTCTCAAGCCACCCCATTCCAAAGTCTCCTGCCACTCTACCATCCTTTTCTGTAATAACCTAATCATCTGCTTATAGCATCTCCCACAACTCTTCATTTCTGATCCCTTCACTTACATCCAAGAACAACACAAATAAAGACAAGCTTAATGCTGACCCCTGGTGTAATCCAACACTAACTAACTTCAAAAGTTTCTGTTTTCCAACAACTGTTATTACTTTTTTCCTTGTTCTTTTGTATATCATCTCTACTATTCTAACCAACCAACTTCTCGGGGACTTTTCTCTTCCTCAAGCACCAACATCACTTTTCTTGGTATTTTATCACAAGCTTTCACTAATTCTACAAAAGCACAGAAGAGCTTCTGGTTTCCCTTGAGTCTCTTTTCCTGTATATTAATAGTAACTGCTAATTTTAAACAATCATAAGTCTAGTAAAATTGGATTTTGCCTCGCTTTTTATTATCATGATAGAAACATCTAAGATTTGTAAAGTAGGATATTTATAAATACAAGGCTTGGAGGTACGTATGAAGTATAAATGGACTAAATGAATGTTTTCATAACATCAATAGCATTTTGATTCCAAATCATCTGTTTTTCACCGTCGATAACTTTTTTAACACCAGTTTAAAGGGATCAATCACAAATTCAATTTGGTAAAAACTTGGCCTTCTCGGGGTCTTCAACTTCATATTTCTCGAGATTTTATAAACTTCTTTCAGATTTTGTAAAGGTAACTATTACAACCTATATTACGTTATTCGTGACAAGTGGATATACATATGATGAAAAATGTATTCTATTCATACCGTATGCATACTAACGTATGTGAAGTTATAAAGGCATGAAGAGATTGTACAAATATAAGGCGATCACTTCACAACAAAAGTTAACTTTAGCAAGTTTAATTTTAGAACTGCTAAATTATACCAAACTATAAAAAAAACAGAAGCTGTCCATTGTTATCGATATATTCTTTCTTATTGCATTGGTTTATATTTTCCTGTTCAACTTTTTTCTAATCTCTTTTGTCTCAAGTAAAAGCCACGGATCTGTTGTTTCACTAGCTGAACGAGACTAAAGAAAGATGTTAACATAAACGTTTTAAGAATCTTTTTTTAAGATGTTTGAATCTAAGAAGATAAATATGAGGACGGAAGAACCGGAAACATATCCAAGATAAAACAACAATGATGATAGCAAAATAAGTTCGACATTGCCACTCCTTAGGTATCTGCATACGGTTGACTTTTTCAAGATCAGATAAAGAAAGTAATAATTGGCCAGAGGAGACTATTAACAATACTTTCTATTGCTTAATCTACAAAAAATATCTGTTGTTAGGTTTTATCTGAAAAGTAAACTAAAAAAAAGAAGTTTGAAAAATAGTATATCTATATCAATTTATATCACTTTTAAATTACACCTAGACCTAAAAATTGACCTATTCTATTACCCAAGTTGACATAAGCCTCAAATAAGAAAACAAAAGAATATCAAAGATCATAAAGAGTGACGCCACAATTATTCATCGCTGTTCTTTTACTCACGAATCAATGGGGATCCGAGCTGACACGGGCGTTTTACTGCTGCTGGGGGAAGTATGATGACCACCTACGAGTACTTCCACTCTCCACTCGTAATCTTGAATCCTGGAAGATGTATCAGAGGCTTAAGGTTTTATATTATCATTGTTATTATTAGCCAAGCTACAACCCTAGTTGGTAAAGTTGTATGTTCTAAGGAGTTGGACCACTGCTGAAAGAAAATGGAGATAACACGAATAAATTATCTATGAGAAGAAATAATAAGAAGAAATAAGGAACATCTTAAGATCAGCAACCATGTTAGAATAGATAATTTACGTAATCTATGAAACGAGACACAAGTTAACTTGTTCATAAGAAAAACATTTACAAGTTTGAACTCTTTATGTTTCAACGATTCAACCGGAAAATTAGGAAAATCATTCCATAAACTGGTCACAGTTGGAATAAAAATTCTGGAATAATGTGTAGTATTATTTTCCTTCTATATAAAGACCAATATCAATTTCATATTAATGCAGCCACAAGTTGAGAGTTTTAAATCAAAGTTTTCGCTTTCATATTTAGCCGTTCAAAAATCTTGGACGGTCATTTTTCCTCAATTGTGTGAATATTATTTCTTGAGCAAATGATTGATAATTGGCTTTCAATGGAAGACCTGTCTTGCCCTTTTATAATAATAATAATAATAATAATAATAATAATAATAATAATAATAATAATAATAATAATAATAATAATAATAATAACAACTTCAACAACGAGATTTTCTGGTCTTCAAAGACTCCACCTGAGAGACAGAATTCCATTTTGAAATTAATTTTCGATCATTATCATAACAAAATATGTTTCCTGTCGATATGAATTGCCATAAAGAAATTGTCACCAATGAAACCGCACAAGGAAATTGTACCGTGACCGCTTTCACTTCAAATAGAAAATGGGCTGTCGGAAGACAACTCAGCAAAGCTAAAACCTCCCTTTACCCACTCTCTCTCTCTCTCTCTCTCTCTCTCTCTCTCTCTCTCTCTCTCTCTCTCTCTCTCTCTCTCTCTCTCTCTCTCTCACACACACACATACACACAAACACACGCGCACCCCTATATATATATATATATATATATATATATATATATATATATATATATATATATATATATATACATATATATATAAATATATATATATATATATATATATATATATATACGTAAATATATACATATATATATATATATACATATATATGTGTGTGTGTGTGTGTGAGTGTGTGTGTGTATGTGTGTGTGTCTGTGTGTGTGTGTGTGTGTGTGCGTGATGTCACACAACTTGAGAAAAGGTCAAGAAGTTGGGGAAATACACTTTAAAACGAATTCTATTAAATATTAATCAGGAAGAAGAGTGATTATTGCAAATCATTGGTAATGAAAGTAACCCGAGATCTGAGCTATAGCTTTAAATCTTAAAATAACAATAACATTCATGGAAGTTAAGTAAAGATTGTTACAAATCAAATAACAAAACCTTGAAATTAGCTTTTAGAAACCTATGTGAAGAAATAGGATAATTAGGGTAACAGATTTCTATCGTTAGCATCCGGCATTAGGTTTCCAAAGCCGCTGAGAATTTGAAAGCTGCGAGTGGGATGTTATTGGAGATTGTAATTCTAGTCATTCATTGCCTTGCAAAATAGTTATGTGTTGGAGTCTTCTGTCCTTGGCTTACATTTAATGATATCTCTTATTGGAAAATTTGATAATCAATTAGACTTCTGTTACGCGGCCTGTATCTTGGAGAATTACTTTCATGATTAATTATCAAAATTAAAATCCCTCTGTAGTTGAAATTAAATTGACGAAAATTACTTATTTTGCAATACAGTAGCATGAAAAACTGATTTAAAACATAATATTCTATATATAATAAAGAGCAAGCGTTTGGCTGTATAAATATAGTATACACACATATATGCATATATATACATACATATATATATATATATATATATATATATATATATATATATATATATATGTATATATATACATATATATGTATATATATACATATATATATGTATATATATATATATATATATATATATATATATATATATATATATATATATATATGTGTGTGTGTGTGTGTGTGTGTGTGTGGGTGTGTGTGTGTGTATGCGTATTTCCTATCACGCTGAGCGGCAACTATTCGGAGAGCACAGTTTCCCACAAATTGCTCAAACTGCCGTGTAGTAGTTAGAAAAGGGGAAGGTGTGGGAGGGGTTGAATTTGCGTATATGCGCGTATGTCCACAACTATCTAAATGTTTAGCTGTCTTTTTTGACGGGTCATGTACACTAGTAGAAAATGCCACCCGTGAACAAATTAAAAGATAAAAGACTGGCACTTGCGAAACTAGGAAAGAGCAGAGGAAGGTGGCGTGACGGAAAATAGATTTCGGTTTTAAAAGCATTTCCATTTTCCCTCTTCCCCACACTGCTTTTAATTGTTTTTTTTTTCCTATCACTGCTATGTTTTTACTTCAACTTTCTTTCAACGGTGGAGATTCATAACTATTTTCTTTATCATTGGTAATATTAGTGACTACTGTAAACACATAAAAAGTGCAAAATAAATTTAGTTACTTGGAAAATATTTTCAGTACACAGGTAACTGGCAAAACTGTAACTTCCATAAAGAATTAAAAGAAATAATAACAATAACAATTAGTGACTACTGTAAACACATAAACAATGCAAAATAAATTTAGTTACTTGGAAAACATTTTCAGTACACAGGTAACTGGCAAAACTGTAACTTCCATAAAGAATTTAAAAAAAAAATAATAACAATAACAACTGCAACAAATGCAATAATAATAATAATAATAATAATGATAATAATAATAATAATAATAATAATAATAATAATAATAATAACTAACAATTTGTCTTCTTTCTAGTTGTTTGTACTAAGGACTGATGCAAGATCATTCATGTTTCTTCCCATATGTTTATCAACAGCCCATAAGAAATTGTGACTTGTCTGTTCTACACTAATGTAAAAAAAATCGTTTAAAAGAGTAAAGGGGTAAAATGTTCAAGAGAAATGTCAAAATATAATGATAGGATCATATCCAAGCTATGAAATGAAAAATGAAGTGGATGTTATAATTCAATATATCATACGTTCAAGCTACAACGCAAAAATAGGTGGTGAAACTTTAACAACACATCAATTGAATATCAATCGTTAGGCAAAAGATAATGATGATTCAATTTTATATTGACATATTTTTGCCTAAGAATCCACCAGATGAAATGTGGATACACATAGTGAAAAGGTAGAATACTGATAGCACTAACGCTTTTGTGCAATGAGCAGCAGTGAGAACATGTTGACGTCCGATGATGGAGGCACCACAGAAAGGGTTAACTCCACCAACACGCACCAGTCCTGCTTGCCAAGGGTACTCGTTAACGTCCGCTTCAACTCCTCCAACGATACGTTTATAAATTCGCCCGCACTCTAGATATATGTGAATTGAGAAACAAATTGTTAAAACGGTTAAACCTGGTAATAAATATGATATACATATTTTCTTTCGCTTAAGAATTAAATGTTGTACTCCAAGATCTAAATGCCCGTTTCTTCAGGATAACTTAACAGACAGCAACACACATAGCTTTAGGTTTTATTAGGGACTTTCCCCTCCAAGGTCTCAAAGCTGTTTGCTATCACGATTGCTGCGATTTTAATAACAAATCATTGGGTATAACTCTTGCCAAGAGTTGTACCTAGTGAAATCGTGAAGATGCAAAGCTTCATATAAATATATATATATATATATATATATATATATATATATATATATATATATATATATATATATATATACTGTATATATATATAGAAATAGATTATACCCAAATACTGATCATGATAAAAAAATGTCAGTCTAAAATCATGAAAAAATATAACACTTTATATCACTATTCTCCGAGGTTATATTAATATAGAATATCAATTCTATGTTTTGTAGTTTTGTAGTTTTGTAGCTAAATAAACTTTTAATTAGAAAAACCATTCATGGTGATATTTTTCTTTTCAACTGCTCAAAATCATTAGTATTATTCAGCGGACGTCATATATTATTGTTTTTATTATCATTATTACTTTCACTTATTAGAAAGGGTCGTCTCTTACGCCAAAGCTTTACATATACTGTATGAAGTGAGACCAGATAACCAGACCGCAAACTAAACTAATCTTGACTTGAAGGTCATTTCCCTGCTTTCCCTTTAACCACTGAAGCTGCTGCGAAACCAGACTGGAATCAAATCATCATCTGTTTAAACGTAGACATTCCAGAACCCTCATTACAAAGAGTCCTGGAATTTGTCGAGAGATATACTTCGTAAAAGCTGAATTTCGAATTCAGAGACAACTGAGGTTATAAGAAAGTAAAGGTAAATAATTTAAAGTTAACTAAAAGTAAATAGGAAAGTCTCTAGCTCAGTCAGATCTCTCTGTTCCAAATTTATTGAAGAAATTTATTTTAATTAAATAAGAAAATAAAAAATGTTATCAATTCGTTTTCCCTTTTCACCTTAGAATAAGGTTTGTTCGACTTACGACATTTCCTGTGCGGTTGAGTGACGGATGTTGTGGTTGATGTTGTAGTCGATGTTGTTGCTGTTACAAGTGGTGGTTTAGGACTCGTTACACTCGACGCATCGCAATTAGATTTGTCAATAAAGCCTCTTATCCACGGAAGGAATTCTGGGAGATGGAAGACAGAGATAATGAGTCATTGTGAAAGTAAAGTGGTTGTATAATAAGTAATACACAAAATATCTATTAAATTAGACGATAGATATTAATAGAATATATAAATTAATCGTTTTCGCCAGTCTTGCAATTAGTCAGAACAATGTTCATCCCAGTTCTGTATAGAATTCAAATTTAATTACTTGATATTCTGAATGATGCCTGCTAAAACATGTGGAGACTTTTTGTTTCTAGCTTTGCATTCAACCAATATCAATGGAAATTTTACATACACACACACACGCACGCACATGAATATATATATATATATATATATATATATATATATATATATATATATATATATATATATATATATATATATAAATATATGTATATATATATGTATGTATATATATACATATATATATATATATATATATGTATATATATATATATATATATATATATATATATATATATATATATATATATATATATATATATACATATATATGATATATAAGATCCACAACTGCTTTCTTATAATGCTTACTTTGAATAGATGCGTAGACCCCCGGGAATCCAGGACGACCACAGCCAGGTCCCCAGGACACAACTCCAAGGATTTTCCATTTGCCGCTTGGTGCCAGCCATACTAAACCCCCTCCGCTGTCACCCTATACAGTAGATAATGACAGAGGATTTATCTCTATTTACAAAAAAAAAAATATATATATATATAATAATAATAAATAAACAATAAACTCCACAATATTCTTATGCTGCTATTTTAATTTCTAGGCGTACAATAATTACTGGAAATAAAAAGATGATTAAAATTTGTAGGAAAAGCTAATAATAATAATAATAATAATAACAATGATAATAATAATAATAATAATAATAATAATAATAATAATAATAATAATAATAATAATGATAATACTAATACAGTAATTGAAATAGGAAAATTCATAGTGTATAAACTAAAAATCTATTCACGAGGAAAGGCCTAATATTAATGCTTGTTCATTACTCATTATAATTTCTTTAGTTCACCTTGCATGCATCCTTCATTCCTCCTCCAGCGCACGTCATGGAAGTATACAAATTATCACCGTAGATTTTCTTGCATTCTTTGAAAGACACTGTCTGTATCTCCGCTTCATGGAGGACAGTCGACGGGCGTCCATCTAGAACTGGAATAGATTTATCGTTTCAGTATGCAAATGAAGTTATTACATTGCAATTGAACATTTCTGTACTGAAAGTTCCATGGACGTTATAGAGCTTTCGTAATGCATTTAATGATGATAAATGTTATATTCATGCATATTCATGTATAACCACATACTTGTGTGGTATTGTAATTAGTCTAATTGCTATATTTTCTATTATTCAGTGCTAAAGCAAGTAAAATGCAAGTTATAGGATTTTATTCATTAGTTATTATAACAGCTTGGTTCAAGCATTCTTGATCTCACTCCGATATTCAATTTCAACTGCTTATGCTTAAGTGGAATTTGGTTCGGATACAAATTGGGATCGATTGACAACGAAAGGAAAATTATTGGCTTTATAGAGTTGAGTCTTTAATAATAGATATACTATATACTGAGAAGAAAATGTAAAACCTATTTTTTTCAGAAAATTACTTGAATATGTAACGATTTTATTTATAAGTTACGAGCTTTTCTCTAATAAATGTTAAGATAGAAATATAAATATTATGAAATCATTGTAAAGGTCAACCACTGTATAAGTTTCTCAATTAAAAAAAAAAAAAAAAAAAAACTTATGCTTAACGGTAGAATCGCATTAGATAAATGAAGAATGGGCACACTTGTGACTCCACAAAAAATCACTATTGACATCAACTTCTGCTGGAGACAAACACCGTCTTTGACTTTAGTTATGTAACGTAGATAACGTGTTTATAAATAACGGAAATATCTGCTTTCGACACAAGCTTATTTGTTGCTAATAGATAGGGATTAAATGAATATCGCTTTAATCATAGATAACATTATCAATTCTTCACACCACGGGATGATAATGAAAGTTTCATGAGGTATATATATATATATATATATATATATATATATATATATATATATATATATATATATATATATATATATATACATATATATATACAGTATATATACAGTATATATATATGTATATATATACTATATATATACTGTATATATATATATATATATATATATATATATATATATATATATATATATATATATATATATATAAGTGAATTCATGCGTGTATGTGTAGAGGTTTTCTGTTACATATATGTATATGTTACTGATACTTGAAGATATATGAGTGTACTGTATACCAAGGCTTCCATGGCAGGTATGAGATTCATAATCTTAATCATAATCATTCCAGCCTCGTAAGACTTACACAGATAAAATTGTGCAGTTACTAACCACGAACTGCATCTTATGATTTTTAAGAGAAAATATGGTTTGTAAAATGTTCTTCATGAAATGAAATCACATATTTTGCCAAATGAATGGTAAACCTTCCATGTTATTAACAGATACATTACCTTCCTGGAGAAGTCCCCATCCCGCTACCGTAACATCCACGCCATCATGAACTACGTCTAATGTTGGTAGACAGATGGGACCTACTCTGAAATGATAATAGTTAAATTAATATTTAATGGCGAGAAAACTAATGTGTAGATGCACCTCATATTCATGACAGTTAGATACATGATTACATATATATTCTAATCTAGTCTTAATTTTATATGGAACTTGAAGTTTTTTTTTCATATTTAGATAAAATGTCACTCCATACAATGGTCCGAAATATTGTTTTTTTTTTCTGAAATTATTATTGATGTTGCATCACCTTGTAAAATCTATTTTTCCAACAGTCTTTCTTGTGATTTATTACAGAAATTATGAATCCTTCTTACGTAAGAAGGACCACAGTTTGTATCTTGTAGCTGAGTAATGGTATGTATGCATATGTTTTTATTGGCATTGTTTTTTTTTTCTTTTTTTTATCACATCTATTATAATAGACCTAGTTGATTAATTTTCCTTTTTTAAAAAAGAAAATAAAAGATGAATGAAGGTAGGAAGGATAGCCAAAAGAAGCCTCAAAGGTGATGTACAGTAGATTTAGATTGCCCAAGGAGGCAAAAGTTTGACTGTATTTCTGAGCCAAGTATTCTCTAAGTGAGTTGAGTTCACTGGTCATTTGAGAACTGAGGTAAATGACCGAGACTGTTGATCAGGATTCCTTCATATGTTGAATAAGTTTCGGAGTGTTGTGTTGGTTTGACTATGCATAGATAATGGCCATTTGGTAAAAATAAATTCACTTTGGAAACCCTACAAAAAGGGTATACTTAGTACTGGTTATAAGGGGCATCAGTGTCCCATATCATATGTAGAGCAAAAATGCCCTTGGATAAAAGGTCTTGCTATGCGTAAAATAAATGGTCAACCATTAAGAATACCACTTGGTATTAGATGCTTGGTATAGGTCGCTTTGACAACCGCAATAAAAATTGAACTTAAGCGTTAGTCAAAAGTTACTTAAATAAAAATTATATAGTAATAGAGAGATGTGTATACATATACCTTAGTGAATGTATACACTTATACATAGATTTATATTAAGTTGTATGCATCACTTACATACATACAGATATACTGTACGTGTGGAAACGTTTATATAGATACTGTACTCTAACACAGATTATATATATATATATATATATATATATATATATATATATATATATATATATATATATATATATATATATATATATATATATAATGTGTGTGTATGTGTGTGTATGTTATATATGGATGTGTCTTTTATACACTCTTATACACACACACATGCACACACACACACACACACACACACACACATATATATATATATATATATATATATATATATATATATATATATATATATGTATGTATGCATATATATGTGTGTATCACGTATGTGCGTGCATTTGTATGTATGTATCTATGTATGAAGATGCTAAGAATGGGAGAGATTCAAGAAATGCCTTATAGGCTGGATGTATTACTTAACAGAGGAAAAATATGGGTAATAATAAAACAGAGAAAATCTAGGAGGTATCTAGAAGCACAATCCAAAAAAAAACTGTAAATAAAGCGAGGGAATTAACAAGGTGAGGAATTAATCTAGTAACAGCAACAGGTTCATAACCTTTTTATTCCTCATTTTTGGTTCATCTTAAAAGAGTAATTTTCTGAATATTTTTACTCTTTTTAACTTAAAATATAACCGGAAGTTCTTACTTCTCTGAAATAGTCACAGGATATGCCAGGTGCAACAGAGCGATGTCATTATTCAGGGTATCATTGTCGTAGTCTTGATGGATGTGTAAGGCAGCAATCTGAGTGAAATAAATATAAATTTATATATATATATATATATATATATATATATAAATATATATATATATATATATATATATATATATATGTATATATATATATATATATATATATATATATATATATATATATATATATATATATATATATATATATAGCGCATAAGAACGTGTGAGTCCTTTTGAAGATGCCGTACAGACAAAACTAGTCTGAATTCACTCATTATATTATTTTTTCCCAAAAACACACACATACAGTATATATTCTACTTTAAGAAATTTTACCTAGAAGAGGATAACTCCGGAAAAAAGAGCACAATAGTTACTGCAATTGATTATTGAATCGAAGATACACTCTAAATGCGCAGAACTTCAATAGTATTAATCTTGGATGCAAGGTCCTTTCTTGCTTGCAGTCTCGCATTTTTTATATATTGAGGCTCCTCCTTTCCAAAACATCTCCCACTTTCTAGATCCTGCCTCCACCCTGCCTCTAAACAGCTTTTACCATCCTATAATTCCCCGTTCTTTTCACATAACCATTTCATCTCAAAACATTCAAATACATAATTTTATCTATGCTGACATTTACCACTTAATTTTGATCACTAGTTTGTAGAGCTTTTATTAACTATTCTCAATCGACCCTGTATCTTCTGTAATAATAGACAATTCTGCAACTTATTTACAACTCCTCTCCTTTTCTAAATATTGATTTTACTTCCATTCTCTTTTATCTTTTATTCACTGTCCTTCCATCCATAATAGCTTAATATTTATTCTAAGAAGTGAGAATATGAAATGAATGGGACTACCAATATTTCTTAGGATACTTTATCAAAAGAAAATACACCATCCTTACTTTTTTGACCTGTAAAAGTTTTTCAATCTCATTCAGAGCTTAACTATCTTAATATCATAACATTACGTACCTTCCGTCTTTGCTGAAAAGCTGTTGGTTTATCTAAGTCAAATGCACCGAGAATGATATCAACATCGGCATCTTCCGCTATTATACTGAAAGTAGAATACAAATTATTGGCCTTTATAATGCAAGTAAGATTTCTATTAAAGCTATATCTTGATGATCCGGTTCAGCAGAACTTCGGTGACCAATTGTCATTGCTCTGGGGTATCTTAGACACCAGCAAAGGTTTAAAAAATTAGTTTTATAGTCAAACTGTTCCTTCATCTTGTAACCATTTTAAACCCTTTTCATTATACTTCGAGATGTTCTTTCCTTAAACATGATATCTGATTTTGATAATTTATATGTACTTGAGCCCCACTCCTTAGTAAAGTTCAGCCATTCTAAGACATTTTAAATATGTCCAAGTCTCCTATTGGATTCAGTACGAAGGCCCAAAGTGAAGGCAAACTTATACCATTACTTAGTTCAACCCTGAGGGAAAAGGGATAGGTAACCTTGATAAAAATTATCATCACAGTGCTTGAAAGATAAAAACACTACAGGAACATTGGGAATTCTATGTAGACTGAGAATAACAAAGCTTGACAAGAGAGAAAAAAGAGAAAGAGGATCTAAAGAAAAGGGAAGCGCTTTGTCATCAACGGGAATATGTAATTTTTGATTAGTCCATTCTAGAAGGGAACAAAAGAAAAAAATCACCAAATATATAAAAAAAAACATCTTTTATTAAATATAAATATCTAGAAAAAAATACGTAGCGACTTAGAAATAAAAATAAGAATTTTCAGAAGTATCAAATATGATTTTCCACCTCCTAAGATAAACTTGAAATGATATGTTAATAAATAATTTTCATTAAAAACCTCGGAAGGAAATTGGAAATTATCTTCGTATTTTATCTATTTTTTCCTTTTGTAATGTTACGGAATTAACTTCACAACTTAAATTATTCAGAAACCAAAAATTAACAAGTTTATAATAGATAAGAAAAACCCCTTCAAACCTCACAGGGCGGCGCAGTGACCAGCCGTGACAGCCCAGTTGGGGTGGATGAGAGTGGCGCCGCAGAAGACGTCGTGCGTTCCCATTGGCACGAGCCCTCCCACCCAAGGCCACCGACCAGCTGCAGAGATCGTTCCCCCTACGATACGCTCTTGCGGAGGAGGTCCTAATCCACACCCGAAATCTGTGGACACCATTTTATTAGGACAACGACTTTGATTGATTGGTATTTACAACTGGCATTACAACAGAATTATCAATGAAAGCTGGAGAAAACGAAGCTGTGAGTTTAATCACCACGCAAATAGCGACTCAATTAAAATATTTTTTTAATATGACTGATGACAATATTGCAGTAATATTAGTTAATAACTCTGAAGTAAGTAGCCCTACTTGACAAAATATAACGATATGACGCCAGTTAGCTTATCAAATATATATATATATATATATATATATATATATATATATATATATATATATATATATATATATATATGTATATATATATTGTATATATACATATATATATGTATATATATTGTATATATACATATATACACACACACACACATATATATATACAGTATATATATATATATATATATATATATATATATATATATATATATATATATATATATATAAAATCCGTATTCTATAATTCAAAGACCTAAAACATGGACCTAGATCGTGATCCTAACTAATCAATATCGAACAAAGAAGTAATACGAACCACACGCAGGTAAGCCTCCCGTAATGATTTCTTGTTCTGTAGAAGAAAGAAAAAGTTATTCCTGAAAAATTATCACACTCTCATCACATTATCTAATATAACATATTCAGAATCGCAAAAAACAAAGAACAATTTATATTTTAAGATTTTAACGTTGTTACAGATCTCGAAATGTTTTATATTTTGTGTTCATTACTTATTTAGTTTATTTGCGCTTTCCTTGTTTCTTTTCCTCACTGGGCAGCTTTCCCTGTTGGAGCCCTAGGGCTTGTAGTATTCTGCTTTTCCTAATGGGTTTGTAACTTGCCTAATAATAATAACAATACTACTACTACTACTAATACTGCTACTACTACTACTACTACTAATAATAATAATAATAATGAACTCACTTGTTGAAACAGCTTGGACGGAGCACAAGAAACCCGGAGATCTAGCTCGCAAGCGGAGAGTCAGAGCAAAGGAGTTTCCTTTAATTACCACATCTTTGGGACCATCGCTTCCTCGATACCTGTTATGAGAAGTGCTACTTATGAATGACGTCATCAAATGAGTTTCCATCTAGTGAAGAGAAGTTGTTTCAAACTTCAAGTCAGTTATTGGTAAAACAGATTCAGACGCTAGGATAAGTGGAAGCAGGTTATTAATTACGTCAGCCAAGGAGGTAATAAAAGGACCTGCTTTTATTTATTTATTTATTTAACTGTTTGTTTGTCTATAAGTAGGATTACGAAAAAACTTCTTGCCGTGTTTTCATCTAATTTTAATAACGGATAGATATTATTCTCCGGAAGAACCAATTAAATTTTGAAGGTGATCCAGAACAAGATCACAATTCTTGTTATTACTATTATTATACAGTAGATTCATTCATGGTCAACATAATGAAAAAGGGAAAACCTGGTCCGTAGACTTGAGTGAAATGTTGTCAATCTTAAATTGGTAGAGGTCTGAAAACACTAATTGCTCTTTGTTTCCTTTTAGTTTCATGAAGGATAGTATAATATTTGACTTGGCCCTTTGAAAGCAATGCATAATCAATTATATTCCTGCTGAATATACTAATGCAAAAGCCGATGGGATGGGCAA
>NC_090764.1:42146990-42156990 GCF_036898095.1 Palaemon carinicauda
TATACTATCAAAATGAAATTCTCCAAAGCAGTAACGTTTTGATAATAATTGATCCGATTTTGAAATTTTGTTATCCCTGTTATTACGTTAATGAAATCCTTATGTGTTTTCTAAGCAGAATGCAAAATATCACTTCAAAAGTATAAAAATAGAAATATTCGAAAAGAAGGACACGTGCATTCTTAAAGTTGACAAAATTATTTACTTAAAATCTTTACCATGGCATATACTATCTAAACCAAACATACAAAGCTCTGTCTGTCACCTTTAAAACATAAGAATAGAAGGAAAGTATATATTGCTATAGACAAGAAAGAATATCTCATATAGAGTAAACTATACTTTTTACTACCACTTCTTAAAATGTACAAACGGCCCACTAAACATCACATGTATTTTTGCAGTCTGAGCCTAAAAAGATAAGGAAAAAGAATATTACCCTGAAGAAAGTGCCTAATACATGTACAGTCAACCTACTTAATCACATTGTAAAAGTGTGGCCTATAATTCTGAAGTACTAATACAATCAAATCTCCCTCCTCTCCTGAAATTAAATTTATTCTTTAGGATTTCTAGAAACCTCTTTAAAAGAGAGAGAGAGAGAGAGAGAGAGAGAGAGAGAGAGAGAGAGAGAGAGAGAGAGAGAGAGAGAGAGAGAGAGAGAGAGAGAGAATGTTGATGAATCCCTAGATATCTATTCTAATTCCTTTCTGTTTTCTCTAGAGGTTAAAACTTTTAATCAAAAGTAAAGCAATTAATTTGGTTTCTAGGTTAGCTGCCAACAAGGATTTTAGGACGATGTAAACGAGTTGAATAAATTTGGTTTGTACCTCAAAGTATATACATTCTAAAGTAAATTATGCAACTGGAAAGTTTGCCTAAACTATTGGACATAGAAGGTTTTGGTCTCTTCCAGTCTATCGCTCTTAAAAGACGAGAGTTTTACGCTTTCAGATTCTCAAGTTCCTCTGATCCAGCTCTATAAGTCGGACGGATTTAAGTCTTTTGGTGGTAAGTTTTCTTGTAAAATATGAATGTGCAGAGTACGTCAGAATTTGCAAGACTTTCCATTAAAAGGATTTTGAGCGGATTCTGTTTTGCCCAAACTACAGCAGCCATCTATGCCCCCATGCCCCCCCCCCCAAAAAAAAAAAAAAATCATATGTTTTATGTTCTAGAGATGCCTAATCTTCGGACGCAAATCAAAGTTGTAATATTAAAGTTATTGAGATGGAACATTGTTATGCAAATTCTGATTTTTTTTTTATGATATTGCCCAAATTCGATATATCCCGGTGTCTAGTGATTATACATCACCAAGATAAATGTCAAGTCCCTGGTTTTTAACAACCATCCAGTTAATGTACAAAAAGGGATACATGTTAATTTATGTTTGTCAAAGTAGCCAAGGACACGTATGTTTGCACGTCTACAGGTTATATGGTGTAGTAGCAGTGGCAGCATGTAAAAAAGAAATCAACTATCAGTAAGTTTTATATGAAACAACATTAAAGTTTGAACATGATATCTATTATAATGAAACTTGTGAACTTGAATCAAAATTCACAGCAACTGCTATGGTGGAGATTAGAGTAGTGGAGATTAGAGTAGTGGAGATAGCTTTGCATTCAAAATCAATATGCATTGATTGTCCTTGGAACTATATCAGAGAGGCAACCCAAAATAGTCCACCTTAAGAATTATCTTATCTAAAGTTGAAGAAATGTTTACTCTTATTACCTCAGTAGATCTTTTGAAATAATATAAAATCATAAGGTGCAGTTTATTTGCTATTTACTTTCGAAATAAGGTTACTGTCGATACACATTCTCTACTTAATTGCATGCGAAGCTGCTTTGTTTCGTGGAATTAGAATTTCAAATCATCCTCTGCCAAAAATACAGTATCATTTCTTGTTGAAAGTTTGGTCACGGAGGATCGCAAAGAAAGTTAGGATCCATTATATTAGAGGTGCAGCTATATCTCTTGATTTCTACAGAAATCTTTCTTTGGAAAGTGTTTTGGCAGCAGCTCAATGGTGGACCAAGTCTCTTTTCGCTAAATGTTATCTTCATATCCCTTATTGTGGTCGCTGTTTCGGATTTCAAGTTCTAAATTCTCAACTGAACCAAACAACAAACAAGCAGGAATAGTATAAATACCTAAAATAAATAGACAATGTAATGTTTACCTTGAATAACCAGTAGCAACCTCTGTACCATCGAGGGTAAGGTTTGGGATAATTTTTCGTTTGAATCAGGAAAGATGTGCCTGCTCCTACGAGATGCCTTCCACACCCAATACCTGGAAAATACAACTTGGAAAATCATTTGATAAATATTTATCATATTTTACGTGGAATTTATATTCATGTTCATGACATTAGAGTTATTGCTAAAATTATTAATTTTCTATGGCTTTTATTCTGATTTTTCTTATTCATTAATTTCTTGTATATTCGCGATTTTAATACGATTATAACATATCATAAATGAATATGTAAGTACACAGAACTTCAATATAAGTTGAGACCACATTCGTTTTCAAATCTATAACAATCTTTTATATATTTTTATAGTAAAATAGCTAAAATTCAAAGGCCTTTGTGCCAAATGAAATTTAACAGCAATAATCTGTATATATTCTGGAAGATCATAGTTGAAAAGAAAGATTTTCTAGATCATAGTTACCTCGTCTCACCGTTATTAAATAATTTTAGATGAATATCTTATTAATATGAGCGCAGATGGGATTGTGTGTAAATGAAAAAAAAAATATGATGTAACAAATATCGATTCTATTGTCAGTTCCAATGAATTCATTGCATTCACAAAACACGTTGGAATGATGTTATAAATTACCTCAAAGAAGAATACTGAATAAATTAAGATATCCCATAAGCAAAACTCACCAAAAAGGATTCAAAGTTCTAGAATGTCCTAAATACAACAGTGATCCTTATATTGCAAGTCAATGTACTCTTACACAAAACACGGTTGCGTCATATGACCCTTTGATAGTCACGCAGAGATATCATTGATGAAGCTCTCAGTGCAAACTCGTAACAACGCGAGCGAACAGAAATCAAAGAGCATTTGTACTTAGGACAGGCAACACTTAAACATAAAGGTTATGATGGTGAAAATTTGATCAAATTTTTACCACCATAATCTTTATATTAAAGTGTAGTTCCTTAAGTCAATGTAGTCCTGAAGAAGGGTCGCGAAGTGATCCGAAACACATGTCGATACCAAACAATAAATGGAGAAAAGTAAATGTATTTCTGCTGTTATCCTGAAAACTATCTGCAGGACGATCTGTTGGAGGAGAAGCTGTCTTCGATTTTGGACGCCGATGAGACGTTGTGTATTCATTATGTATGTATTCATGTATGTATATATATATATATATATATATATATATATATATATATTTATATATATATATATATTTATGTATGTGTGTATGTATATATATATATATATATATATATATATATATACATACATATATACATATATATATATATATATATATATATATATATATATATATATATATATATATATATCTATATGTATATATATATATATATATATATATATATATATATATGTATGTATGTATGTATATATATATATATATATATATATATATATATATATATATAATGTCTTTTTTCTAAAAAGGAAAGTATTTAAACAGATAGTCCTAACAGCATTACCTTAAGCATCAGAAACTTGGAGCCTTACTAAAGGCCTTACAACATAAGCTGATTATGACTTAAAAGAGCTATGGAAAGAATGATGATCATAGTAACAATAAGACAGAATTAGAGCAACATGGATACGAGAGCAAACTAAAGTAGAAAATATTCTAACATGTAAGAAAAAGGACTGGACATGGGCAGGACATATAATGAGAATGTCAGACAATAGATGGACATTAAGAATTGTAGAATGTGTCCCTAGAGATTATAAAAGAAGCAGGGGAAGGAAGAGAAGACGAACTTATAAAGTGGCATGTCTGGGGTCTTTGTTCTAAAGTGGACCAGTCACGGCTGATGACACACACAAATGTACACAAACACACACAGACACACACACACACACACACACACACACACACACATATATATATATATATATATATATATATATATATATATATATATATATATATATATACGTGTGTGTGTGTGCGAATATATAAACCATTGCTAGAAACATAACATATACACATAGTAACATCCATTGCCTTCGTAAGAAATCTTGAAAGTAATAATTCCATTGGAAAAATCATGTGAATATTACATTATTGATCATCTAAAATGAATTCTTCAGAAAAGTACTCATGAAATGTGATTTTATGAGAAGTATTTTCTGTGTTTCGAACGGCTCTGATATCGATTCACACCGAAAATAGGTTGTTTTAAATCTCAAACCTGAAAAAATAAGTCAACGCCTTCGGTTATTTCAATGCGGTTTACTGAAAACGTCAATTACCCTTCGCCCGAGTTCGATCGCCGAGTGCGCTTCAAGCGTTACTTGATAATGAAAGTAATAAATTATAGTATTAAATATCTTTTCATCTTCCTATTCAGTCTTTTAACTTTTCCTTCAAATTGCAAATCCGAGCATTGAATGACTTCAGAACGTTCAGACTCAAATCATGTAGTTTATTATTATAATTACTATTATTATTACTATCATTATCATCATTATTATCATTATCATTATTATTATTATTATTATTATTATTATTATTATTATGATGATGAGTTACTAGCTTTTATTGAAACGAAAGAAGAGTTTTTTCGCGAGTCCTAAACGGCTTCGGAAGAAAATCTTCACGGATATCTGAATGGCTTCAGAAGAAAGGACCATAGACTTAACATGGAGTTCTGAATGACTCTAGAACAGAATCTCTGAACGGCTTCGGAAGAAAACTTTCCCGGATTTCCAAATGCCTTCAGAAGAAACAGCCGTAGACTTAGCATGGAGTTCTGAATGACTCGAGAACAGATTCTTCCTGGAGCTCCCTGAGTGGCACCTGAAGAAAATTTTCCGGGATCTTCAAAAGGCTTTAGAAGACATAGCCGTAGACTTAGCATGGAGTTCTGAATGACTCCAGAACAGAATCATCCCGGATCAGTTCTGAACGGCTCCGCTCCGAGCTACAGATGACTTCTGAAGACCTGATCTCTTTTTTTCAAACTAAGCATGCAACGAAAGGAACATTGTTAATGGCTATTTTTGGAACAAGGAGCTGACTGTGAGAATTGTGTATTACAACTACAGGATCAACGGGAGGCTCTTCGGAACACCTTCATCTACATCTGGTTTTGGTGCTTGATGCAGAAGTTGTTGAGCTTTGAAGAACATAATGTACGCACCTTGAATAATCCTTTGCTTAGGCTTTTGCAACGATGTCTTATAATTTGAGACTATTGGAACTAAGGGAATGAGGACGGTGACAGAATGGTTCAACTGAACAGTGAGCGACGCGTGGTTCTTCAACAGGATAGTCCCAAAATTCGACATTGAAGAAAGGACATATCCAGATCGTATTGGTAAATATATTGTGTTGCTCGTCGTTTACTTTAGCGTGATGACGTATGCGGAGAAAATTTATTTCATTCCTGTCTTTACCCATCGCCCTGATGGACAAAGACATGGATGCCATCGATTTCGCTGAGGAATCTGACGAACTGAGGACACATGGCATTGAAATCTCTCTTGAAATCTAGAAGGAAACTGACGAACTAGGAAAAAATACGATGAATTCTCGAAGGAAATTGACGAACTAAGGAAACTGGAAGATGAAATATCAAAGGAAACCGAAAAACTAAAGAACTTGAAAAACTAGAGCAGACAGAAGAGAACAGCAACAAAGAGCCTTTAAACGAAGACGTAAAATAGCCTTTAATGTTAGAGGTAAGCCACCTTGGAATAGAGGTAAAAAAAAAGCCCCTAATGCAAGAAATAAGGCACCTCAAAATAGAGGTAAAATGCCCCTTAATGCTAGATATAAGGCACCTCAAAATAGGGGTTAAAAATCTTAATGCTAGGAATAGGGCACAAAAATAGAGGTAAAAATGGCCCTAATGCTATAAATAAGGGACCTAAAAATAGAGGTAAAAGAGCCTCTAATGCTAGAAGTAATGCACCTCAAAATCGAGGTAAAAAGGGCCCTAATGCTATATATAAGGCTCCTAAAAATGGAGATCAAAGAGCCTCTAATGCTAGAAGTAATGCACCTCAAAGTCGAGGTCAAAAAGCCCTTAATGATATAAATAAGGCACCTAAAAAGAGAGGTCAAAGACCCTCTAATGCTATAAGTAATGCACCTCAAAATCGAGGTCAAAAATCCCTTAATGCTATAAATAAGGCACCTGAAAATAGAGGTCAAAGATCCTCTAATGTTATAAGTAATGCACCTCAAAATCGAGGTCAAAAAGCCCATAATGCTATAAATAAGCCACCTAAAAATAGAGGTCAAAGAGCCTCTAATGCTAGAAGTAATGCTCCTCAAAATCAAGGTCAAGAAGCCCCTAATGCTATAAATAAGGCACCAAAAAAGAGAGGTCAAAGAGCCTCTAATGCTATAAATAAGGCACCAAAAATGAGAGGTCAAAGAGCCTCTAATGCTAGAAGTAATGCTCCTCAAAATCAAGGTCAAAAAGCCCCTAATGCTATATATAAGGCTCACAGAAATAGAGGTAAAAAAGCTCCTAATTCTATAAATAAGGCACCTCAAATAGAGGTAAAAAGTCAGCTAATGCTAGAAATAAACCACCTCAAAATAGAGGTAAAAAAAAAAACCCTAATACTAGAAATAAGGCAACTCAAAATAGTGGTAAAAAATACCCTAATGCCAGAGATAAGGCACCTCAAAATCAGATGTCTAAAAGCCCCTAATGCTATAGATTAGGCTCCTAAAAATAGAGGTAAAAAAAGCTCCTAATGCTAGAGATAAGGCACCTCAAAATAAGAGGTCAAAAAGGCCCTAATGCTAGAGATAAGGCCCCTCAAAATAAGAGGTAAAAACCCCCTAAAGCTAGAGATAAGGCACTTCAAAATAGGAGGTCAAAAAGCCCCTAATGCTAGAGATAAGGAACCTCGAAATAGAGGTCATAAAGCCCTCAATGATAAAGTTAAAGTACCTAAAAATAGAGGTAAAAAAAGTCCCTAATGCTAGAGATAAGGCACCTCAAAATAGAGGCCAAGAATCCTTAGTGCTAGAGATAAGGCACCTCAAAATAGAGGTCAAAACGCCCCTAATGCTAGAGATAAGGCACATCAAAATAGAGGTAAAAAAGCCCCTAATGCTAGAGATAAGGCACCTCGAAATAGAGGTCATAAAGCCTCTAAAGCTAAAGTTAAGGTACCTAAAAATAGAGGTAAAAAAGCCTCCAATACTAGAGATAAGGCACATCAAAATAGAGGTAAAAAAAGACCCTAATGCTAGAGATAAGGCACCTCGAAATAGAGGTCATAAAGCCCCTAAAGCTAAAGTTAAGGTACCTAAAAACAGAGGCCAAAAATCTCCTAGTGCTAGAGATAAGGCATCTAAAAATAGAGGTCAAAAAGCCCCTAATGCTAGAGATAAGGCACCTCGAACTAGGGGTCATAAAGCTCCTAAAGCTAAAGTTAAGGTACCTAAAAATAGAGGCCCAAAATCCCCTAGTGCTAGAGATAAGTCCTCTAAAAATAGAGGTCAAAAAGCCCCTAATGCTAGAGATAAGGCACATCAAAATAGAGGTAAAAAAAGCTCCTAATGCTAGAGATAAGGCACCTAAAAATAAGAGGTCATAAAGCCCGTAAAGCTAAAGTTAAGGTACCTAAAAATAGAGGTAAAAAACCCCAATGCTAGAGATAAGGCACCTAAAAATATAGAGGTCATAAAGCTAAAGTTAAAACACCTAAATTAGAGGTAAAAAAGCCCCTAATACTAGAGATAAGGCACCTCAAAATAGAGGTCAAAGAACCTCAAATGCTAAAAGTAAGGTACCTCAAAATAAGAGGCCAAAAAGCCCCTGGTGCTAGAGGTAAGGGACCTCAAAATGTGGGCTAAAGAATTGCTACTATTAAATACAGCATATACTTCAGGTATTTTTTATGAATGAAATGACCCCGCTTCAGCCAGGTGAGTGGCGAACTAAACAGCCAGTATACCTGCTCCTCACCATGCAGGCTCCTGGTACTTAACACCCGTCAGTGAGTCCCAGACCTTTCATATATAGCCATCCATGTCTGGACTCCGATAGAACTTGGCAAAAAAAAAAAAAAAAAAAAAAAAAAAAAAAAAAAAATATATATATATATATATATATATATATATATATATATATATATATATATATATATATATATATATATATGACTAAAATTCTAGATTTTAATTAATGCAAATATCAAGCACAATGGCATTAGGTATCGAATTCTATCTTTGGGAATGAATATCCACTAGAAATTCAATAATTATAACAGCTTCTGGCAGGGCAGAAATTCGAATCTATGCCTCTTAGCCGAAACCATGCTTGCAGAGACTGTAACCAACCATGCTATCAAGACAAATACAAGTTTATTACAAGTCTGCCGTACATATTCCTGTCGAATTCAGGAATCTGTTCTTAGATTTTAAATAAACTCATCTCCACAATGATAGCTGATTAGTGTTTGCAACGCGTTGTTATAGATATAGATTCATGATAGATAACTACGTGTTGCAAACTCACTAATCAGTTATCATAGTGCAGAAGGGTTGCTTTCAAGTCTAAGAACAGATTCCTGAATTCGACAGGAATATGTACAGTAGACTTGTAATAAACTTGTATATATATATATATATATATATATATATATATATATATATATATATATATATATATATATATATATATATAAATATATATATATATGTGTATATACATACAGTATATATGAAAAAGATAGAGAGGTCTTATCTCTTATTCTTTTAAGAAAGGCAATCGTTTCCGAGAATAGTTATCGAATAATCCCACCGATATATTAGAATTCCTTATTACATTTTTATATGGGAAATCCTCAAATATTGTGGGAACTGACTATTCCAATTAATATACGTTAGAATGATATATCCTTTGTTTGCATTATTTTAGCAGCTGCTCTCTCTCTCTCTCTCTCTCTCTCTCTCTCTCTCTCTCTCTCTCTCTCTCTCGAGTTCTAGAATAAGTTAGATAAGATCATAAGAACTCTCCAAATGCTTAAACTAAATCGTTCTACCAAAGAGCAAATGGAGTCTCTGCGAATGGACTAAAAAGTCTTTGAGACATCCAAAATCCTTGTAACACACTCTCCTCTCTCTCTCTCTCTCTCTCTCTCTCTCTCTCTCTCTCTCTCTCTCTCTCTCTCTCTCTCTCTATATATATATATATATATATATATATATATATATATATATATATATATATATATATATATATATATATATATATAAATTATATATATTACCTGTGTCCAATATTTTCTATTATTTTGATGTTCTCAAGGATCACACAATACCGTTAACTACTTTGCAAGTTGGTGTTGGAATGGTGTTTCGTTTTGGTGAAGATCCCATGTTCCAAAGATGTTCAATGACCACCTAAAAACATTGTTAGAACGATATATGGCCGTTTTCATTGTGAGTTGGAATCATTGATACTAAATGTTATCAATATGGGTATTACCATCATCATCATCTCTTTATAAATGTTAATAAGCAAACCTCATCAAGCCATTCATTAAGATCACCCAATTGCCACCTCTCCACCATCATCTTTAACCCCCACTTGCTTATATCCTTCTACTGTACCCCCATCCCCACATATTTGAGGTTTAAAGGTCTCACAGTTATGATGAGATCTTTCTGGTGGAAGTTCTTTAGTCAATGAAAAACAAAATACTAAGATGACAATATTTCATACAGTTTGCTTTCCAGATGTTTAGAATTATATCAAAACTATAAATAACGAAGT
>NC_090764.1:42159490-42279490 GCF_036898095.1 Palaemon carinicauda
ATCCATCCTGTTGAATTAATATTGTTAGAATACTTCCTAGGAATTATCCATCCTGTAGAATTAATATTGCTAGAATCTTTCCTAGGAATTATCCATCCTGTTGAATTAATATTGCTAGAATCCTTCCTAGGAATTATCCATCCTGTTGAATTAATATTGTTAGAATACTTCCTAGGAATTATCCATCCTGTAGAATTAATATTGCTAGAATCTTTCCTAGGAATTATCCATCCTGTTGAATTAATATTGCTAGAATCCTTCCTAGGAATTATCCATCCTGTAGAATTAATATTGCTAGAATCCTTCCTAGGAATTATCCATCCTGTAGAATTAATACTGCTAGAATCCTTCCTAGGATTTATCCATCCTGTAGAATTAATACTGCTAGAATCCTTCCTAGGATTTATCCATCCTGTAGAATTAATACTGCTAGAATCCTTCCTAGGAATTATCCATCCTGTAGAATTAATACTACTAGAATCCTTCCTAGGATTTATCCATCCTGTAGAATTAATACTGCTAGAATCCTTCCTAGGATTTATCCATCCTGTTGAATTAATATTGCTAGAATCTTCTCTAGGAATTATCCATCCTGTAGAATTAATATTGCTAGAATCTTCTCTAGGAATTATCCATCCTGTAGAATTGATACTGCTAGAATCCTTCCTCGGATTTATCCATCCTGTTGAATTAATATTGCTAGAATCTTCTCTAGGAATTATCCATCCTGTAGAATTGATGCTACTAGAATTGTTTCTAGACATTATCGAGTCTGTAGTATTAAGATGGATAGACTCCCATCTAGACCTAATTAATCTTGTAGAATCTATATAATCGGCGTTATTCTTACTATTGATCCTATCATTTGAATTATAATGGGTATAATGATTTTTAGGGATTATCCTCCCAGTAGAATTATCTCGGGTTGGCATTTTCCTTGGAATTGTCCAACGGGTAGATTGAAATTTGCTAAAATCATTCCTGGCAATGGCTACTGCTACGTGAGCTGTGAAATTAACACGATTTGGATCATTCCTTGGAATGATCCACTCCTTGGAATTAGGTTGTTTAGAATTATTATCATCTAGACTAGCAGAGGCATAAGCTCCTTGCTGTTTCAAGCCTTGTCTAAGCCATATTGATCCAAAAACATTTGATGGACCGTTTGCTTTTTCATCGCCTGTGAGAGATTTTTCTTTCCTATCCCAAGAGCCAACATCATGCAGTCTTTTGAGAAGAGGTAAAGCGATGGCATTTCTTCTCTCGGAAGAATCAATGCGGGCACTTTGCAACACTTCACTTCCACTCGCCAGAGGGATGAAAGAATAAACTGCTATCTGAAATGCAAAAGAATGACATTTTTAAAATTTTGTCATTTTCGGTGATTTTTTTTTTAGTTGAGAAGAACGTACTCCTCTTTTGAAGATCACTATATGCCATTACATAAATAATTTCAGTGTTAAACAAAACACAACAAGAACTATTAAAAGAAGAAAATTAGTATAAATATTATCCTTCACTCTAGCTTCAAGATATGAAGACTAAAACAGAGTAAATTTAAACAGATGCCAGATTACTTAACCACAATTATAAATAAACTCGGAAAATAATGAGCCGCGATTATTCTAAAGTCTTGAGAGTAATTAAGTGTGTGTATATATATATATATATATATATATATATATATATATATATATATATATATATATATATATATATATATATATATATATATATATATAGGGAAACGTGTCCTTGGCGCTTTCACTGCGTTGCTAAACATTTAATAAATATCTTGACTTGGAAATTTGTATTGCCTGCACTTGTTCTCATTTTTCCATCATTCACTTCCATTTGGCTATGAATTTTCTATATAAAAAGTATAACCTTACTCACAAAATACTTAGCTTAGTGAATCAAGTGTCAAATGGAATGAAAGTTACTGATTTCAGTCAAATAACACATCAGTTGTTATGAATTAAACATGTTTGTAAACGATTTAACTATTAAAATGCATTAACTTTTGTGGACCGACTGATGAAGCACTGGGAAAACTCACCTGCAGCAGCAAAGTTCGGTGGCAGATGAAGCTGATACACGCCGTCATCGCGGAAAGCGTGTTCACCCTGACCACCACCAGGAAGTTGTTGGGCTTTTAAAAGGTGCCAGGCCCATAATTGGATGGCGCGGAGGGAGGGTATGTTTAATTAAGTGCAATTACATCAGTACTGGTAGCCAAATATGATTTGTTTTAATGGTCTTACAGCCGAAATCATCATCATCATCTCCTCCCACCTCTATTATTATTATTATTATTATTATTATTATTATTATTATTATTATTATTTGCTAAGCTAGAACCATAGTTGGAAAAGCAGCATTCTCTAAGTCCAGGGGCCCCAACAGGGAAAATAGCCCAGTGAGGAAAGGAAACGAGGAAACATAAGATATTCTAAGAACAGTAACAACATTAAAATAAATATTTCCTGCACAAACTATAAAAACTTTAACAAAATAAGAGGAAGAGAAATTAGATAGAATAGTGTGGTTGAGTGTAACCTCAAGTGTAGGGTATTGAGTTAGAAGGCTTATGTGTGTGCTCTCATACTTGGCATTCTTGTTAGACTACAGGCTAGCATTGGTAAAAACTTAGATAATGGTAGAAAAGACCAAATTAATTAAATGAGTCGTAAAGACTCCTATCTGCGCCCGAGAATCATTAACCTGAAGTACACAATTAAGCATACTCGTGATTTTCCTTCCTTGTTCTTCAATAATTTATCCTTTTGCCAATACTTTAGACGAAAAGGAGAAAGAGGGGAAGGAAGGAGAGTATCAGTTGGTTTTAGAGTTATTATTATTATTATTATTATTATTATTATTATTATTATTATTATTATTATTATTATTATTATTATTATCACCAGCTAAGCTACAAGCCTAGTTGAAAAAGCAAGATGCTATAAGCCCAAGGGCCAATGTACTGCAGAAAAAACCTCTTCGTTATCTGATGATTTTCATTTAATTGAAATTGGATTCAAGCACAAATTTAGGTCATTGAGGTTATTGAAATTGGAAGAATTTTAGTAGGTGATCTGAGAAGGCACCCATAAAGAATGTAAACTTATTTCCCGAAACATCTGGAATTCCCTCGGATCGCTACATTGAATATATTTCTTTATGTGAAAAGTATTTTTTTCTGATTGAAATTCTTTAAAATGCCATTGTACTTTATATAATTTATCTCTTAATTTTCATTCGTCTGGAGTGTACAAATGACGTTTGAAATTTGTATATAAATAAGTCGAAATGGTTCTGAAACGCAAAATTCTTACGAATTAGATTGAATGAGTTAATAAATGGTAAGGAATATCTTTTAAGGTCGAACATTATCTTACTGTTGTGATTTAAAAATATAGATAATTTTGTTGTTCTTGGCTCACGGAAAGTTTTGGATTTTACACGGCTTTCTTACTAGGAAGATTCACTTATGCCATCTCTCAAAATAATTCATTTTAATTTTCTTCATCATACTATTAAGAAAATAGCATTTAACTGGATTAAAAGGGATATTTTATGTTTCAATGATTGTATAAAAATGTTAGGATCATGTAAACAGGAATATCTTAAACTTATGTAACTGCCATTACCTTAAAACCATCTGTAGTTAATTAAAAAAACAGGATCTTCTGTAGTAACTTGCGTCATATCAATATCCCAGGTGGATTAAGATGAAAAGTTAGTAGACAGTTATGATGAAGAGAAATCACCATGATTTAAGTAATTAAAGATAATAGCAATGGCAGAGGTTCCACACGTGTGTGAACGAAGGTAGTGGTAGGGCCTTACATAGCAAGAGCTGGGTAATTTGTTTGCTGACGGAAATTTACACGTATCATCATTATCATCATCATCATCTTCTACCCCTATTGACGAAAAGGACCTTGGTTAGATTTAGCCAGTCGTCTCTATCTTGAGCTTTTAGATCAGTACTTCTCTATTTATCATCGACTACTTCACGCTTCATAATCCTCAGCCATGTAGGTTTAGGTCTTCCAACTCTCCTAGTGCCTTGTGGAGCTAAGTTAACGTTTGGTAGACTAATCTCTCTTGGGTAATGCAAAGATTATGCCCAAACCATCTCCATCTACCCCTAACCATGATATCCACATATGACACTCGAACAATTTCTATTACAGTATCATTTCTAATCCTGTCTTACCATTTAACTCACAATATTCTTATGAAGGCTTTGTTCTCAAATCTACAAAATCTGTTTAAGGTTGTTTAATTTTCATATCACGACGCATGTCCATAATACAACACTGATCTCACTAAACTGATATATAGTCTGATTTTTATATGTAATTTCAGGCGATTTGATTTCCAAATTTTACTTAACCTAGCCATTATCTGATTTGCTTTTTTCAGTCTTTCATTAATCTCCAATTCTAAAAATCCTGTAATAGAGATCATAGTTCATAAATTATTTAAATGATTCTACTTCATTAATCTTTTCTCCTTCCAATGATATTTCATCCTCCATTATATATTCCGTTTTCATCATTTGTCTTTCTTCTTTTTATCTTAAGACCAACTTCATGTGATATTTCATGCATTCTGGTAAGCAAGCATTAAAAATCCTGTGGTGTTCTGCTAATAAAGACAGCGTCATCAGCATACACTAGGTCAGCTAATTTCCTATTACCAATCCAGTCCAACCCTTCTCTACCATCCCAAATTGTTCTATGTTTTACAAAATCTTTGAGGAGGATAAACAACTCAGGTGACAACACATTTCCTTGGAGTACTCGACTGTTTATTGGAAATTCATTTAATAAGACTCCACTACCATTATCTTTGCACTCTCTCATATTATTATTATTATTATTATTATTATTATTATTATTATTATTATTATTATTATTAGCTAGTTGGAAAACAAGGATGCTATAAGCCCAAGGGCTCCAACAGTGAAAAATAGCCCAGTGAGGAAAGAAAATAAGGAAATAAACAAACTATAAAAGCAGTGATGAACAATTAAAATAAAATATTTTACAAACAGTAACAAAAATAAAATAGGTATTTCATAAATAAACTATAAATACTTAAAAGAAAAATAAGAGGAAGAGAAATAAGATTGAATAGTGTGCCCGAGTGTACCCCCAAGCAACAGAACTCTACACCAAGACATCTATGCTCATGATCAGACTTAATAAAATTTACTTACTTTCTTTACGCAAGTATAAATAATGTCTTATTTCTTTAATCCATATTTCCTAGAATATCTTTAATAGGCGATGGAATGTAATTAGAATATTAATCAATGTGGTTTTAAAAGTAGAATACGCTAATCTTTATACTTATATTCTCTTCAGAAAATAAATATACCAATTTATGTCATTAATGGGAAATTTATTAAGAGACATTTACTGTATTTCAACAAAAAAAGCTGCTTTTACATCTTTCTTTTCATTTATTTTTTTGCTATGTTATAATGGATGACCCTTGATAAACGCTCAATCATTTTACAATTAGCCTACCAAATGACACACACACACACACACACACATATATATATATATATATAAATATATATATATATATATATATATATATATATATATATATATATATATATATATATATATACAAATGATGTAGAGGAAAGATAATGAAAACATTAATTTGAAGAATTCGTAACAGCAATAAAAAAGATAAATTTTAAGAACACTCGTTACGATGCCAAATTATTCAGCAAACCGAGCATAGATGAATAGCATAGACTAATCAAATAAGACAATGATAAAAGCAATAGTCCACCTTCTTATTATAGAAAGCAGAAAGTTTACCAGCACTAAGAGCAAAATACAAGGACAAGAAAACTGGATATTCTGGATTTGATGGCTTTCACTTACTTTACTTTGACGGCTGTTTTCCGGTCCTATACAACAGGGGAACCATACTCTCTACAGGACCTCCACTGTCATTTTATCTCGTTTGTTCAGAGTAGGCCTATTCAATATTTCATATCACGTGTTACTCATTTACTGTTAAATCGTCACCGTCAAACGACTCACAGAGTAGGAAAGTCTTCAGTTTCCTTTTGAAAGCCTTAGTGTCTTGAATCACACGGATGTCTCGTGGGAGCTTATTGTATAGTCTCGGGCTATGTATTTAATGGCTCTTGGAGCCTACAGTAGAAATATATCTAGGTTCCAATAGTCATGCCTGAATTGTAAGTAGCAAACAATTAAATAGGTAAATGAACATTGCAATGGCACGGAAGAGAAAGGCATTAGAAACCTTTTGATATTTGCAGTACGATAAATATCTATTATTTCAACAAAGTAACGTAAAAAGTATTGTTATAATCTGATATAAAATAACTCTAAATGTGATTTTATTCATCATAGGAAATTGTGGCTGCAGCAAACTGAGTTGGCTATCTCAGTCAAGCAATGCACCAAGTTGTGAGGAATTGATATAACGTGGAAATTTTTATTCTTTTAAATATTCGTATTAAAAAAAAAAGACTCATGAAAAGAAAACAACGAAAAGTTTTTGAAAATGCATAGTTAACTCCTAGAGTGGAGAAGAAATTTACAGTTATCTTAGTGTTTCAGGAGTATGGGGAAAGAGGAGAATATAGAAAGAATAGGCAAGACTATTCGGTGTATGTGTAGGTATATATAAAATGAACTGTAACGAGAGAGGGATCTAATGTAGTACTATCTGGCCAGTCAAAGGACCCAAAAACTGTAGTGGTAGCATCTCAACGGGTGGCTGGTGCCTTGGTGGGCATACTACCTAAACTGTAAAATAAATAATACAAAGTAACGTATAAACTTCATGCATATAGAGTAAAATTGAATAAATTGGCATAGAATAGGAAAAACAAATCTAGAAGGGATGACAGAGGTAAAGCATAAAACTGACAAACAGCTAAAAAGAGGGGCCGTTTAAGAGGTAAAACTTGAACCTTCCCTGAATCTAGACATTTATGCTGACAGCAAAACAGCAGACTTTTTTTTTAACAGTTTCAATTCAGTTAATATCAACATTATACAAAGGACGTTCTATCAGGTAATTTAAGAAAGACATGTCATCCAAAATAAATATAGAAAGGGCGTTTTATCTGGTAATTTAAGAGAGACATTTCACTCAAAATAACATTTATTTGTAGGAACTGGGATAAACGAATGAAAGAATGTTTATGTAGGTGGCAAGTTAGGAAAACTAATAACTTAGAGCAGTCTGATAGGTTAATTTCTTTATGCTAATGTTATTCCGTTTGTTTTCGTTATTTTTATTTCTACGGTAAAATAAAATAGTGATAAGATAAGTACTTTTAGCCAAAAGTTAAATGTGTCATTTTTTTCCTCAAATTTGATCTCGATGGCCAAGTAACCTCCCACCTCGGTTCTCAACCACAGTGGTAACCTCCTAAGTAATCGGCTTATGGTGTTAGCTTTTGATGCTCTTCTGACGAATTTGACTTTGTTCCAACACTAGACTCACCGTGAACCATTATCTTCAGGATACCTGGGTATTTGTTTACAAGACCACGCTCTATTTACTTCCAAATTATCCAAAGCTATTGTTTTCTTCTATTATGTTCCATGTTTTAAAACTATTTGCCACATGGGAAACAAGTTGAAAATCTATATAATCATAAAAAACTAGCCTGGTTTTCTTGCTAAACGACCTGGAACTCTCATCGCCAACATATTCAATCAAAGTTCGTGATGCCGTCGTACGTTGGATATATATTCTAAATATATGCTAAATCAAAGAGGAGCCTTTGTAGTTTGCTGGAACATGGTTGGGATCGCCAGAAAATAGAGTAAAAAACGTCGGAAATCGGCTGATTTTTCATGGTAATTATAACTGAATGAAAAATTAATAAATTCACTAGTTTTGTAAAGGCTTGTCCCAACAATCTACATACTAGGACCATTCAGCGCATGAATAGCGGAAACGTGCGAAAATAGCTGACAAGAAACGTGTTGGAACACTGAGAAAACCCTAGTTTTGTGCTTGGCATTTCTTATGACATCAAATAACTCAAATTTCACTTGTTTGTTATAATAACGTTCTACTTACTAAGAACACACTATGTATGTACATGTTGGAACCCCCCCTTCCCAACGGACACAGGTGGGGACCTAGGCCTATGGGTGTGCAAAAACAGGACAAAACATGATTTTTTACATTTTTGAGATTTGTAAAAGGCCATAGAACCTAACAAACTGACCTAACCTAACCTAGTAGTTCCCAGGTCACAACCTTTAGGCGGGGGGTAAGCAAACAAGACAAAACATGATTATTTAACACTTTTGAGGTTTGTAAAAGGTAACAGAACCTAACAAACCCACCTAACCTAACCTAGTAATTCCAAGGTCACAACCCATAACCGTGGGCAAGCCCTTGGATCTCCTTTACAGGTCACAACCTAAGTTGGTAGTTCCCAGGTCACAACCTCTAGGTGGGGTCAAGTCCCCGGACCCCCTTCCCAGGTCACAACCTCTAGCGAGATTTATAAAAAGAAACAGAACCTGACAAAAGCACTTAACCTAACCTAGTACATTAGTTCCCAGGTCACAACCCCTGGTCGGGGCAAGCCCCCAGATCATCTACACAGGTCACAACCTAACCTAGTAGTTCCCAGGTCACAATCCCTAGATGGGGGCAAGCCCTCAGACCCCCTTCCCAGGTCACAGCCTCTAGCAAGATTTTTAAAAGGCAACAAACCCACCTAAGCTAACTTAGTAGTTCCCAGGTCACAACCCCGTAGCTGGGGGCAAGCCCACGGACCCCCTACCCAGGTCCCAAACTAAAACGAAATAGAAATTAAGTCCTTATATTATGATACAGTGGATCACGAATAAATCTCTCCCCTACACAATGAAAGCAATGGGCAGCACTCTAAATTACATCTTAACCAAACTATAATAGTAAGAATGTAATTGTTCCGTAACTGACATACAAACCTTAGCTATTTAATAGGGTTATTACTTTCGGCGTAGCTGAAATGACGAGCCACTAGAATTTTAACGAGTTTACTACCCCATCGCTAGTTAGCGGGGGTAGGGGAGGGTAGCTTGCTACCCCCCCCCTAACACACACCTGTGCTTGAGCTCACTTTGCTCTCGGTTCGGATGGTAGTCGGACGTGTCCGCTCTCATCCTCGCCTCTCTCTTGGCAGCCATTTTTGCTTTTTCTTCTACAGGTTTGAGTGTGAAGTTGGCTTCTGCGATTATGAGCACCTGTCCTGGATTACCCGACCGCCCCTGTGGAACATTCATGCCGGCGGTCGAGACAGACCCTCACACCCTTTGCCCTTACTGTAGAGGCCAACGGTGTGATAGTGGTAATAAGTGTGGTGAGTGTAGGGAGAGGTTTTCTCGGTGACGTAAGAAGAAGTCTAGGCGGGATATTTCTCCTTCTAAGTTTTCTTTGAAAGGAGAAAATCCCAAGGACTCTTCTTCCGTTGCCCAAACCTCCTCCGAAGCTCCCGCTCGATCGGTCTCTTTCGAGAGACCGTCGAGTGGTAGCATAGACCATGGTTCTGTTTCCCGAACTCCGGGTTCGAGAGGTGGCGTTGTCTCCCCTAGCGAGGCAGCTCCACCTCTCCCCCCGGGGGAGGATTTAACTTTAACAAATTTGTTTCAGCTTTGGTCTTCCTTGGGGCTCGAGGGTTCGTCCTCCAAGGAAGCGCTTCTTGACATCATCCGATTGGGTGCCGCTGTCAAGCAATCGCCGACTTTGGCAGAGGTTGATCCTCTGTCTATTGTCGACATTTTGGTGTCAGAGGTATCCAATGCGGTATCTCCTAATACCTCTGCCTCTTCTCATCCCGCACTAGCAAAAGGCTTAGTTTCTCCCGTTCCTGCTCAACCAACGAGGGAGAAACTAAGTCTAACAGTCTCTCCCTCTCGGGAGAGTTCACTCACAGAGACTCCTCTTCGGAGGACTGCTGAAGGTCAGCTTGCTGATCTAACGGCCCCCAGAGGGCGTATACGTCGCAAGGCTCGCCTTCCTCTTCGCCGGAGAGGCCCTCCTTCACCTTATAAAGCGGTGAGGAGGCACCTCTTCGGTTCATCATCGTCGTTGCAGTCCGCCGCAGAGGAGCCTCGTCAACGATCATCGACTGTTCCTGCTACGGTCTTGGACCTCTCTGCGGATCATTCGCGATTCCCTTCGGTGGAAGGTCGTCCTTTTAAAGGGCACGTCGACCTTCCACCCGTCAGACCTGCTGACCTGCCGTCGCCGTTCCTGGCTGCTGATGCGCTTTACGCGCCAACGAACCCTGTCTATCGTAGCCAGACAACGGTCCCTTCGGGTCAACAAGGGCGTACGCGCCATCATGCGCACTCGTCCCTTACGCAGCATGTTGATTATGAGCGCCAACGATCTCCTGTACGCAAGGGTGTACCTGAGGTAGCGCCCCAGCGCTCTCCTAGCGCGTCAGCACTTGCCAACGTGCCAGCGCTCTCCTGCGCGCCCACGATCTTCGGATCTGGGGGCTGTAGGGAAGTCTAGGAGTTCGCCTACACTGCTATCTCCTGCGCGCCATCTCTCGCCAGCGCGCAATCGTGCGCGATCACCTGCTCGCGCCTACGAAGATACACGCGCGCGCCCTGCGTGCCCACACCCTGCGCGCCCACGCCCTTCTCCTCCAGCAGTTACGCACCACCTTCCTGACGCGCGCACACAAGATGCGCGCACAGGTTTCGACTGCGCGCCCGTGCGCAAGGGATATCTCTCCTGCACGCGCGTGCCCTACGACATCCTCTGGGGCGCGCGATCTCTCGCCCTAATGTCCACGGGTCCAACATCCTGATACTGTGCGCCCACGTGAGCGCGAACATTCACCTGCGGGCGCGAGCACATAATCAGCCTCCTGCGCACTCTCCTGTGTTTCCTGCGCACGCTTCTACGCGCCATCGCTCTCTTGCGCAGCCTCGCAATCGCCCGCGCGCACGCACACGCATCAGCAGTCCCTCGCGCGCGCGCGCACGAGCATCAGCAGTCTCCCGCGCGCGACCCGGGGTATTCCCCATCGCGGGAGCGCCAATACCCTCCCGCGCGCGAGGCTGCTTGGCAACGCACGGCAAGGTCGCCATCGCCACATACCCCTCCCCTCTCTTGCCGGTGATTCTCCCCCTCGGGGGAGTTCACCCATAGAGACTCCTTTTTGGAGGACTGCTGAAGGTCAGCTTGCTGATCCAACGGCCCCCAGAGGGCGTATACGTCGCAAGGCTCGCCTTCCTCTTCACCGTAGAGGCCCTCCTTCACCTTATAAAGCGGTGAGGAGGCACCTCTTCGGTTCATCATCGTCGTTGCAGTCCGCCACAGAGGAGCCTCGTCAACGATCACCGACTGTTCCTGCTACGGTCCTGGACCTCTCTGCGGATCGTTCGCGATTCCCTTCTGTGGAAGGTCGTCCTTTTAAAGGGCACGTCGACCTTCCACCCGTCAGACCTGCTGACCTGCCGTCGCCGTTCCTGGCTGCTGATGCGCTTTACGAACCCTGTCTATCATAGTCAGGCAACGGTCCCTTCGGGGCAACAAGGGAGTACGCGTCATCGCGCGCACTCGTCCCTTACGCACCATGTTGATCATTCGCGCCAACGATCTCCTGTACGCAAGGCTGTACCTGAGATAGCGCGCCAGTGCTCACCTGCGCCCCAGCGGTCACCTGCTGGCCATCAACCTAATGTGCGTCAGCGCTCGCCAACGCGCCAGCGCTCACCAACGCGCCAATGATCTCCTGCGCGCCAGCGCACACGTACTGCCATCTCTCCTGTGCGCTCACGATCTTCTGATCTGGGGGCTGTAGGGAAGTCAAGGACTTTGCTTACACTGTAGCGCTCGCCAATGCGCCGCCTGCTATCTCCTGCGCGCCATCCCTCGCCAGTGCGCAATCGTGCGCGATCACCTGCTCGCGCCTACGAGGATACACGCCCGCGCCCTGCGCGCCCACACAAGATGCGCGCCTGCGCGCAAGGGATATCTCTCCTGCGCGCGCGCGCCCTACAACATCCTCTGGGGAGCGCGATCTCTCACCCTCACGACCACGGGTTCAGCATCCTGATACTGCGTGCCCGAACATTTACCCGTGCGCGCGCAATCGGCCTCCAGTGCGCACTCCTGTGTTTCCTGCGCACGCTTCTACGCGCCATCGCTCGCCTGCGCGCCCTCGCGCGCACACTCGCATCAGCAGTCCCCCGCGCGCGCCAGCAGTCTCCCGCTCGCGACCCCGGGTATTCCCCATCGTGCGAGCGCCAATACCCTCCCGCGCGAGGCTGCAAGGCAACGCACGGCAAGTTCACCATCGCCACATTCCCCTCCCCGCAAGCGCAGAACAGCGCGCTCGCCGGCGGAAGGGAAGCTTCCAGAAAGGTCCAGGAACATTTCTTCTTTTTTTTCTTTCCAGGCGAACCCCCCTATGGAAACTCCTCCCAGGGATCGGTCGATCCCTGTCCCTCCAGAGGGAGTGTCCGACAGCGCAGCTGTCAGCCAGCAGCCATGGTTTGGCCCACTAGTCAGAGCGGTTATACAGGCTTTCAAGCCTGTTCTCACTGAATTGGGCCCCAAATCCTTGGCTGCGTCTACCCCTCTGAAGAGAAAAAGAGAAGTTTCGGACGCGGTGATTTCTCCAAGAACTAAACTGTCTCCTCGTAAGCCCTCGTGGCAGGTTGCCTCCCCCCAAAGACTTTTTCTCCCTCCCTGTCGGATGAGGATTTCCCGTCCTCAGGGGAGTCACGTGAGGTGAGGTGTTCCCCCATCGCACCAATGAGGGAAACTCCACCTCGCGCTGAAAAGTCTTCCCGGGTTGGGGCGGAGAAGAACTTGCCTCCGTCGTTGTTGGAGTCCTGCATCCCTCCCAGGAGTGAGTCGAAGAACTCTTAGGACGGAGTCAGCTAGTCACTCGGAGAACGTCCGCGATTCTCCCCAAGAAGAGCTTTTGGGGACAGGAGACTTCGCTGCGAGTCCAACATCCGGAGGAGAGCTACAGGAGTCAGAACATGCGTTTTGACAGGTTCTGACTTATGAGGACTCTCAATGGGTTTGCCGACCCAAAGATTCCCCCTCGAGAGGGCAAAGACACGGTCTTGGACCGAGTATTTGGAACTCAAAAACCTTCTAAGGCCGGTGCGGCTCTGCCCTGGTCTCAGGGGTTAAGAGTACCAGGGACAAGATCGCAGTCCAGCTCTCTGAGTTAGACTCCTCCAACCGATCCAGTTCCAGCAACAAGCTTCTCCCACCTCCTTGCGTGAAGCAGAGGAGGTACTTCGAGATCTTAGAGGAGCCTTGTTTAGCTCTTCCTCTTCACCATTCTTTGGAAGAGCTTACCAGGAGAGTCCCTCTTGAGAGACTCTCCAACCGGCAGGTCTCATTCTCGGCGACTGAGATCCTTAATCAGGAGAAGGTTGCGAAATGTGCTATGCAAGCCACTTCGTGGCTGGATTTCTGGTTAGGGACCTTAGGTATTCTGATACGTTCGGAGGACTTTTCCAAAGAACGTACCAGGAAAACTTTGGAGACGTTCCTCCTCTCAGGCACTCGCACGATCGAGTTTCTGGCCCACCAAGTCTCGAACTTGTGCGCAAACACCATCCTGAAACATCGGGATGCGGTGGCTGAGAGGTTCCATCAGAAGGTCCCTAGCACCGAGATAAGCAGGCTCAGGCATTCTTCTCTGGAAGGAACGAACCTGTTTGAGCCTAAAGACGTGGAACATGCTGCTGAGAGGTGGAGGAAGTCCCACCAAGACTCCCTCCTACATAGGGCTTTGACATCCAAGCCCTATAAGCCTCCAGCGCCCCAGCAGTCCTGTCCTACCATGACCACGAAACCGACAACGGCAGCGAAGGCAGTGGTGTCTAAGCCCTGCAAAAAGTCCTCCAGGGGAGGGAAAAATCCTAGAGGGAGCAGCCGAGGCCGCAAACGCTAGGATTAGCAGTCCCCCTGCATGTCCACCAGTGGGAGGATGCCTACAAAGTTGCGCGACAAGGTGGCAGCAACTCGGGGCCGATTCCTGGACGATTTCCATAATCAGTCAGGGATATTGTGTCCTGTTCAGAACATCTCTACCTCCCCTGACAACGAACCCAGTGTCATTGAGCTCCCTTGCCATGGGATCAGCAAGGGGGCAAGCCCTTCGGGCAGAAGTCCAGACCCTGTTGAAGAAGGGCGCTCTCCAAGAGGTCCTCGACGGCTCCCCAGGCTTCTTCAGTCGACTCTTTCTTGTAAAGAAGGCGTCTAGAGGCTGGAGACCAGTCATCGACCTCTCGGCTCTGAACAAGTTTGTCAAACAAACTCCGTTCAGCATGGAGACCGCAGACACGGTCAGACTTGCAGTGAGACCACAAGACTTCATGTGTACACTGGATCTGAAGGACGCGTACTTCCAGATACCAGTTCATCCGTCTTCAAGGAAGTACTTAAGATTCAGCCTAGACAACAAGGAGTACCAGTTCAAGGTGCTGTGTTTCGGTCTTTCCACAGCACCACAGGTTTTCACCAGAGTGTTCACCCTAATATCATCGTGGGCACACAGGATCGGCATCCGTCTCCTCTGTTATCTGGACGACTGGCTGATCCTAGCAGACTCGGCGTCATCCCTTCTTCAACACCGAGACAAACTTCTGAGACTTTGCCAGGATCTGGGGATCATGGTAAATCTTGAGAAGTCTTCTCTGGTTCCCACTCAAAGACTTGTATACCTAGGCATGATTATAGACGCCAATCTCCACAAAGCCTTCCCATCAGACAACAGGATAGCAAGGCTGAGGAAGGTCGCAAGCCCCTTTCTCAGACGAGAAGAGCTTCCAGCCCAATCGTGGTTACGTCTCCTCGGTCACCTCTCATCTTTGGCTCGTCTAGTTCCCAACGGTCGCCTCAGGATGAGATCCCTCCAATGGTGACTCAAGTCCCGGTGGAATCAAGGTTACGATTCCCCGGACGTCATGATCCCTATGGGACTTGCGGAACAGACGGACCTCCAGTGGTGGGTGACAGACGAGAACCTACGAAGAGGAGTGGATCTTCTCATCCTCCCCTGGATTTGATGCTGTTTTCGGACTCCTCAAAGAAAGGGTGGGGGTCCCAAGTACTGCACCACACAACCTCAGGTCTGTGGTCAGAATCAGAAAAGTGCCTCTATATAAATCTTCTAGAGATGAAGGCCGTTTTCTTGGCCCTTCAGTAGTTCTAACAATACCTGGTGGATCACTCTGTGGTGGTGATGAGCGACAACACCACAGTAGTGGCATACAGCAACAAGCAAGGAGGTACCTTTTCGAAGCAGCTATCCCATCTCTCAGTAGAGATACTGAGATGAACTGAAGTCCACTCGATTCCACTATCGGCTCGCTTCATTCCAGGCAAGAGGAATGTGCTCGCCGACAATCTGAGCAGAGCGTCTCAGATAGTGAGTACCGAGTGGTCTTTGGATCATCTAGTAGCCAACAAAGTCCTGACTTTGTGTGGTTCCCCGACTGTGGATCTGTTCGCAACAGCTCTGAACTCCAGGCTTCCGCTGTACTGCTCCCCAGTCCCGGATCCTAAGGCGCTCTGGCAAGATGCCTTCCAACAACGGTGGGACAACGCCTTTCCCCCGTTCTGTCTGATGAGGAGGGTGCTCAACAAGACCAGAATATCGGTCAATCTTTCAATGACCCTCATAGCTCCGCTATGGCTTCACGTGGAATGGTTTCCGGACCTTCTGCGGCTCCTAACGGAACTTCCGAGAGAACTCCCTCCGCGACACGATCTACTCAGACAACCACATGCCAACATCTTCCACAAAGCCTTAGCTTCGCTACGACTTCACTCCTGGAGACTATCCAGCATCTCCTCACTGAGAGAGGATTTTCGCAACAAGTTGCGATCAGGATGTCTGGACATCTGCAAAAGTCATCCGCATCTGTCTACCAGGCAAAGTGGAAAGTCATCTGTGGTTGGTGTCGTGGAAGGGGTATCTCTCCACTTGATGCCACTATTCCAACAATAGCGGAGTGTATTTGCGTGAAGAAATGCGCCTTTCAGTCTCGGCAGTGAAAGGCTATCGCTCAGCCTTAAGTCTAGCCCTCAGGCTCAAAGGAATGGACATTTCTTCTTCGCTGGAACTTTCCCTACTCATACGAAGTTACGAATTTACCTGCCCTCAGTCGGAAGTTAGACCTCCTCCATGGAACGTGGTTCGAGTTCTCAGGTCTCTTAAGCGACCTCCCTACGAACCATTACGCCAGGCTTCAGATCTCCACCTAACTTGGAAGACGGTGTTCCTGCTAGCTTTGGCTTTGGCCAAGCGAATTAGTGAACTTCATGGTCTCTCGTATGACATCGCCCATTCAAGGGGATGGGGGGGAGGTAACTTTCAAATTCGTCAATGAGTTTATTGCTAAGACTCAGAATCCGGGGGTAGCGGACCCTCGGTTCGACTCCTTCCAGATTTCGAGTCTCCGTTCTGTAACAGATGACCCAGACCATCTCCTACTGTGCCCAGTAAGGAGTTTGAGGCTATATATCAAAAGAACGGCTGCAGTCCGTCCTCAGGTGCAAGCGTTTGTTTGTTAGCACAGGGAGGACTAAGAGGAGGGTCACCAAGAACACCATCTCGGCTTGGATTCGTAGGGTCATCCATCTGTCCCTGAATCCAGACCCTCCTCCGTCACGTCGCCATAGAGCACATGATGTCAGGGGCGTAGCTACATCTCTGACCTTCAAAAAGAATTTCTCAGTGACGCAGGTTCTCCAAGCTGGGGTGTGGAAGCGTCAGACGACCTTCACAGCCCACTACCTGCAAGACGGGACCCACAGGAGGCTCGATACGTTCTCTATCGGCCCTGTGGTGGCTGCACAACAGCTGGTTTAAAACCTCAAGCTCCTTATTGGACAAGTAGCAGAAGGTTGAGGGCATTGTTACCCAGTTTTAGTCTGCATGAATGAAAAGGTTTGTCTGGCCCTTATTCTTTTCTTCATCTTCCCCTCTCTTGGGGAAAGCAGCATCCTGGGTTCTCTGCACAGCTGACCTCAAACCACTGCAGGTAAACCATGTTTCCTTGTGTTCCTAGTATTAAGCTAATACTGTCACGTCCCCATACCCTGACGAGGTGGTATTGGGAGAGTCCTAGCCTAAAGTTTCCATCTAAAGGACTACAGGTCACTCTTCCTAGGACGGGTCACACTTTATTATACCTTCACACATCTTGCGTAGGCCGCATTCCTTGCGTAGCAAGGTTCTAGCGAGGTGTAGGGGCTCCTTATTTTTGAGTGCTGACACACTCAAATAATGAGCCCCCGGGCAAAGCCGAAAGCCAGTACTGGCTGGGACGTTCACCCTTCCTAATGGGTGAGTCACCCCTATTAAATACTATAGCGGGTTTGTATGTCAGATACGGAACAAGTGAAAAATTCGTAGATAATTTGTATTTTTCCTAACTATACAAACCTTAGCTATTTAACCAAACTTGCCCGCCAGCCCTATCCCCCTTGAAGTCCTACCTCCAAGCAAAGTGAGCTCAAGCACAGGTGTGTAAGGGGGGGGGGGGGGTAGCAAGCTACCCTCCCCTACCCCCGCTAACTAGCGATGGGGTAGTAAACCCTCGTTAAAATTCTAATGGCTTGTCATTTCAGCTACGCCAAAAGTAATACCCCCTATTAAATAGCTAAGGTTTGTATAGTTGGGAAAAATATAAATTATTTACGAATTTGTCATCTCGGGATTACCATCATGTGAATAATTTACGACAATTGCACCTCCAGTTATATATGATCATCCTCAAAGCATCAAGCCAATCGATATGAGTAATAAATTCAACCACATCGCTCAAAGAAAAAGCTATAGGACATACGTCTGTCCATCACAGCAGTTAACGTTAGAAAGGCCCACCTTGGAAGCTTGGTCAGGTCAATCTTGGATCGCACCTTCTTTTCTTCGCCTTCAACGTCCCCCGCAGAGTTGCAGTTGCATCGCTAGACCTCTCAGCTGATCGTTCGCGATCTCCCACGCCTGCCAGACCTGCTAGCCTTCCTTCTCCATTCGCGGACGCAGATGCGCAGTGGGCGCCAACGCACCCTGTTTTCCAACAGGCACCGGTCCCTTCGGGGCATAAGGGCTTATCTCCCAAAGAGAGTAAGTCCCTTAAGCGCCAGGTGCTACCTGCGCGCAGTAGCGCGCAAGCGCTCTCCTGTGGACCCTTCGGACTCAACGTGCCAGCGATCTCCTGCAGCGTCTTCTCGCCGTAGATCTCCTGCTCGCCTGCGCGCCAGCGCTCACCTACGCGTCAGCGCTCTCCTGCTCGTCAGGGATCTCCTGTGCGCCAGCTCTCTCCTGCTTGCCAGCGCACATCTGTGCGCCCTGTTCGTACTCCTGAGCGCCCACGATCGCCTGCTCGCCAGCGCACATCTGAGCGTCCTGGTCCTGATGCGCGCCATGCGCGCCAACGTTCCCCCGCACGCCCACGATCTCTGGATCTGGGTGCAGGCAAGGAGGCTGTTCCTTTGCCCCCTCGCCGTCGATCTCCTGCGCGCCCGCAGACCCCGCCCACGCACCAGCCATTGCCTGCGCACCAGCCATTGCCTGCGCACCATCGTACCATCGCGCGCACTCTCCTGTGCGTTCTTCAAGACCTGTTCGAGTCTCTGCGCGCCCGCGCGCCCACGAGAAGTCTCCAGTGCAAGCCCGCGAGCGTTGGCCTTTACGCGCCACTTCTCCTTCTGGTCCTGCGTCCCAGCTGATAGCTCCTGACCACGCCACTACGCGCCAGCAATCTCCCACACGCCCGCGCGATCTATCGCCTGCGCGCCCACACGTCAGATCGCTGAAGGTCTCCTACGAGCCCACGCGCTAACTCGCCTGTGCGCAGTCGATCGCCTTCTCGCCCTACGCGCCATCGCTCTCCAATGCGCCATCGCTCCCCTGCGCGCCGTCGTTCTCCCGGCCGCCAGCGCTCTCCCTTACAACCGCGCGCACCCTCACCTGCGCGCCCACGTGCACTTTCACCTACGCGCTCAGTCACCTGCGCGCACCCGCGCCAACGTTCGCCCGTGCACGACCCCGCGTTTTTACCATCGCGCGATCCCGACCGCGATTCCCGCCGGGTTTCGCAGCATGGGCAACCATGCGAGTCCTCTGGAGCGCGTACTTCCAGATCATCGTCGTCATGATCTCCACCCCGTAAGCGCAGAGCAGCGCACTTGCAGGAGGAGGAAGAATCTTCAGAGAGGTCTAGGCAACACTCTTCTTCTTTTCAGTCAGGCCCTGTGGTGTCCACTCCTAAGGATCGCCCGATCCCCTTCCCTCCAGCGGGAGTCGCTGACACCGAGTCTGTCAGCCGTCAGCCTTGGTTTGGGTCTCTGATCAAAGAGGTCGTCCAGGCTGTTAAGCCTGCCCTCGCTGATCTAGGCCTCAAACCAGCGGCAGCCTCGTCCCCGCTGAAGAGAAGGAGAGGAGTGGACTTCGTGGTGACTTCTCCTAGGGTTAAACTGGCTCCCAAGAAGTCCGTCAGGAAGGCCCCTTCCCCCCCTCAGACGGTTTCTCCTTCTCCTGTGGACGTAGATTTCCGTCCTCAGGAGAGTCCAACGAGGTGAGACATTCTCCCACGGCACCAATGGGAGGAACCCCACCTCGAGTAGGAGAATCGTCTCGTGTGGGAGCAGAGAGGAGCCCTCAGACTTCTTTACTGGAGTCCTGTATCTCTCCTAGGAGGGAGCCCAAGGACTCGAAGACCGTCCCTAAGTCTTCATCCCGGATTCGACCAGAGCCAGCTAGACCCCAGGAGAACGTCCACGTATCCCCCCAAGTAGAGCAGCTGGGGACAGGAGACTTTGCTGCCAGTCCACAAGGAGGAGAGCTGCATGAGTCGGAGCATGCCTTCTGTCAGGTCCTGAGTCTGATGAGGCAACTCAACAGGTTCGAGGACCCGGAGACCGCCCCTCGCGAAGGCAAGGATACGGTTCTGGACCAAGTCTATGGCACTCAAAAACCTCCGAAGGCCAGTGCGGCTCTGCCCTGGTCCCAGGGGGTTAAGAGCGTCAGAGACAAGGTTGAGAGCCAGCTCTCCGAACTCGCCGCCTCCAGCCGTTCCTCTGCCGGCAACAAACTCCACCCACCTCCTCGTGTACAACAGAGGAGGTACTTCGAGATCATGGGGGAGTCTTGTTTAGCTCTTCCTCTCCACCATTCTGTGGAAGAGCTCTCCAGGGGAGTTTCTCTTGAGAAACTCTCTGCCCGGCAGGTGACATTCTCGGCTACAGAGATCTTGAGCCAGGAGAAAGTCGCAAAGTGTGCCATGCAGGCCACTTCGTGGCTGGATGTCTGGCTGGGGTCTCTGGGCATCCTGTTGCGATCCGTAGACTTGTCCAAGGAAAGCACCAGGAAGGCCATGGAGACTTTAATCCTCTCGGGCACGCGCACCATCGAGTTTCTAGCTCACCAAGTTTCGAACTTGTGGGCAAACTCGATCTTGAAGCATCGTGATGCGGTGACCGAGAGGTTCCATGCGAAGGTCCCAGCCGTGGATGTCTGCAAGCTCAGACACTCTTCCATCCTTGGAAAGAGCCTGTTTAAGCCCAAGGATGTGAAACGGACAGCTGAGAGGTGGAGGAAATCGAATCACGATTCTCTCCTCCAAAGGGCTCTTACATCCAGACCCTACAAGCCTCCAGCACCTCAACAACAACAGCCTCGTCAGTCTAGGACATCGAAACCGGCTCCGGCAGCAAAGGCAAAGGTGTCCAAACAGTAGCCCTTCCCTGTCAAGGACTGGAAGGGTGGGAAGTCCTCCAGGAGAGGCAAGAATCCTAGAGGGAGCGGCCTAGGCCGCAAACGCTAGGATTGGCTATCCCCCTGCGTGTCCACCAGTGGGGGATGCCTGCAGAGTTGCGCGTTCAGGTGGCAGCAACTCGGGGCCGATTCCTGGACGATCTCTGTGATCAGCCAAGGATATCGCGTCCCGTTCATAACATCTCTTCCTCCCCTGACAGCGAATCCAGTGTCGTTGAGCTCCTATGCCATGGGATCGGCAAAGGGGCTAGCCCTGCGGGCAGAAGTCGAGACCATGCTCAAGAAGGATGCTCTCCAAGAGGTCGTCGACGGCTCCCCAGGCTTCTTCAGTCGACTCTTTCTTGTAAGGAAGGCGTCTGGAGGCTGGAGACCCGTCATCGACCTCTCAGCCCTGAACAAGTTTGTCAAACAAACTCCGTTCAGCATGGAGACAGCAGAGACGGTCAGACTTGCAGTGAGACCGCAAGATTTCATGTGCACACTGGATCTAAAGGACGCGTACTTCCAGATCCCAATCCATCCGTCTTCCAGGAAGTACTTGAGATTCAGCCTAGGCAACAAGATCTACCAGTTCAAGGTGCTGTGTTTCGGTCTCTCCACAGCATCACAGGTGTTCACCAGAGTGTTCACCATGATATCTTCGTGGGCACACAGGATCGGCATCCGTCTCCTTCGCTATCTGGACGACTGGCTGATCCTGGCAGACTCGGAGTCGACCCTTCTTCGACACCGAGACAAGTTTCTGGGACTTTGCCAAGATCTAGGGATCATGGTAAATCTCGAGAAGTCTTCTCTGCTTCCATCTCAACGACTGGTATATTTAGGCATGATATTGAACACCAATCTCCACAAAGCCTTTCCATCAGACGACAGGATAGCAAGGCTGAGGAGGGTCACAGAGCCTTTCCTCAGACGGGAAGAACTTCCAGCCCAATCTTGGTTACGTCTTCTAGGTCGCCTGTCCTCCCTGGCCCGTCTAGTTCCAAACGGCCGCCTCAGGATGAGATCCCTGCAATGGCGGCTCAAGTCCCGGTGGAATCAAGGCCACGATTCCCCGTACATTCTGGTCCCTATGGCGCCTGTGGAATGGACGGACCTGCAGTGGTGGTTGACCGACGAAAACCTTCGAAAGGGAGTGGATCTTCTCGTCCTCCCGGATTTGATGCTGTTCTCGGATGCGTCAAAAGAAGGGTGGGGCCCACGTTTTGAACCACAGGATCTCAGGCCGGTGGTCAGAATCAGGAAAGTACCTCCACATCAATCTGCTAGAAATGAAGGACGTATATCTGGCCCTTCAACAGTTCCAACAGACCATGGGGGGTCACTCTGTGGTGGTGATGAGCGACAACACCACAGTAGTGGCTTATATCAACAAGCAGGGAGGTACCTTTACACAACAGCTATCCCATCTTGCAGTAGAGATTCTGAGATGGGCCGAAGTCCACTCGATACCACTATCAGCTCGCTTCATTCCGGGCAAAATGAATGTGCTCGCCGACAGTCTGAGCAGAGCTTCGCAGATAGTGAGTACCGAGTGGTCTTTGGATCCTCTAGTAGCCAACAAAGTCCTGACTTTGTGGGGTTCCCCGACAGTGGACTTGTTTGCGACAGCCTTGAATTTCAAGCTGCCGCTGTACTGCTCCCCAGTCCCGGACCCCAAGGCACTCTGGCAAGATGCCTTCCAACAATGGTGGGACAACATCGACGTCTACGCCCCCCCAGATGCTGAAGCCTTGACGAGGATGGGGGGCTTAGGGATTAGCAGCTGGGCTCTAATGAACAGTGGGAACTATTTCCCATTGGACCTCGGTGCCCAGCTGTCGATTCAACTAAATCAGTCAGCACTTTCTCTTTTACTTTTGATTATTTCTTTTTTCCTCCCATCTCTTCCTTTTGGGCTCGATATTGTTGACGACTTTGGCATGTTCGATTTTACTTTGGATGCCGCTTTGTATTTGGCAGAGTGTGGGATGGAGTGCATTCCATCTCAACCTGTGCCAATTTAGACGCCATCACCCTCTGGCAGACCCCATTGGGTGCAGACCAAGTCTGTTAAGAGTCGGGCTCCAGTGATCCGGTCTTAAGTCACCCATATTTGCGGGTAATGGTTGACGCCAGGCATTGGAGTCGACGGTGGGAGGGGCTAACTACCCCCACTGACCAGTGTACGCCCACCTTAAGAGAGGCAGCCCCTCTCTAATAGAGGACTGGTCCCCGCTGAAGCCTCTTCTCGTGTTGGGCCACATGGGATAGGAGGACTGACATCCTCCGATAAGAGGTGGATAACCCGGCTTGCTTTTTCAAAAAAACCCAACACCTCTGTTGACGACCTGGAAAATACAAACATGGACCTCGGCACAGACAGCTCCAACTCGGGATCTAACATTGTAACGTTAGAACCTTATTCACGTCATGTGAATAATAAAATGCTAGAGAAGAAGAGAGAGAGAGTGAAAAATTATGACAGTACAGAAAGATATAGAAAAGTAGAAGTATTACCTGGTCACTATGAAGTAGTGAATTATGAAAAATTTTTTATCTTGGAATTTGAAAACGGAAGAAATGAGCGTATAAATGTTTTTAAAGCTAATAGAGAAATAGTTACCTTATGTGGAGGGCAGCCAAAAATTTTACCCCAGGGAAATGGAAGTCTCTTGATAGAGACACTCTCCCCATTACAAGGTGAAAGGTTAAAAACACTTACAACATTGAATGGTCATAGCGTAAAATGCGTTTCACACCCTACTTTCAACCAGAGTAGAGGTGTGATATATGCTCCAGAATTGTTGGATATAGAGGAGAAAGAAATAGAGGATGAACTGAGAAGTCAAGGAGTAGTTAAAGTAGTCAGAATGAGAAAGAGAGTTGGAGAACAACGTATCCCTCTTGCTACTCTGATTATGACATTTGATCAATGCCGATTACCAAATGTTATAAAAGCTGGATGGCTATCTTTGAAGGTAAAACCATATATCCCGTCACCATTGCGATGTTATCATTGCCAAATGTATGGCCATTTAAGCCAGAAATGTAAAGAAAAACTAAACAATAAGCCAGCTGTTTGTGCCAACTGTGGAAAAAGTAGTCATGGAGTATGCATAGAAAACCCTAATTGCATACATTGTGGGGAAGCACACCCAGCTACATCTAAAAGCTGTGTAAAGTTTATTTTTGAAAAAGAAATCCAGGCCATTAGGACCATGGAAAGGGTTACTTTTAAAGAGGCTCGTAAAAGAGCTCTTGAAAAGCAAATAAGACCAGGGGAACCTTTTTCAATGGTTCTGAAGAAAAACTTGTCAAACCACACAGACGAAAATTATATCTCTACTTCTAAGATAAAGAAACAAATGAAAGTAGTTAAAGAGGTTGAAAGTCCCATCGAAAATCTATATCCAGAAATTGTGGAAAAATCAAAACGGACACTTAAAGATCTGAAAATTATTCAAAAGCCAACTACTCCGATTTTAAACAATAGTACAAACCTCTCACAGGCCGTTTCCTTGCCTGATCTGATGGAGGTTGCACTCGAAACCAATTTACCTGGTGAACCCGTAGTGGGGAAGGTGCAAAAACCTGACAGATCACAACCTTTTAATCGAAAAAGAGAGAGACCTCCCTCCCTCTCTCCTCCTACCATAAGAAACATTAAAGTCACGACTTCCAATAAATATGATATCTTGTCTGCTGATGTTTCTGAACAACTAGAAGGTAAATTGAACCAATCAGAAATTCAAGTTGAGGTCCACCATCCTCCTCAACAATTAGATCAAAAGGACACAAAGAAAAAGAGAAACACAAAACCCACTATATCAAGATCCTCTCTAGAGTTACCTCCGGGAAACATTGTTAGATCAAATATTGCCAATGGGAAGACTTCATCTAAGGTGTCTTTCAAAAAATAAAACATAGTTTTTTCCACCATTCTGCAATGGAATTGCCAGGGTTTAAGGGCGAAATATGAACAACTTAAGCTCCTCATACGTGAGCACTCCCCTATAACAGTATGTCTACAAGAAAGCAAGCTCGATGCTAATACTCCTTGTCCTCGAGAGTATGTTAGCTATAGGACACCATATGATCAACGAGCAGGGAGCCATGGGGGAAGTCTTATATACGTTCGTCGAGATGTTCCCCAAATATCTTTGTCTATCTGTACCCCTCTGCAGGCAGTGGCTGTACAGATTGATATAGGGAGAAAATACACAATCTGTTCTCTTTACTTGCCTCCAAATGATAACATCTCATATGATAATATAGTAGAGGTGATTAAACAACTCCCACAACCCTTTCTCTTACTAGGAGACCTTAATAGTAGACATCCTTTATGGGGTGATGTTTTAGCAAATGCAAGGGGTAATATTATATCGTCAATTTTGGAGAATGAAGATGTCGGACTCCTCAATACAGGAGAGCCCACACATTTTCATGTACAGACAGGTACCTTGTCCTGCATTGACTTATCGGTTGTAAGCTCTAACTGTCTTCTCGATTTTAATTGGAGAACATTAGATGATTGGCATACTAGTGATCATGCACCAATCATTATAAACACCAACAATGGTCCACCTTTACAAAGATCACCTCGATGGAATCTTGATAAGGCGGACTGGAATAGATTTCGGGAGTTAAGTGAAATTGAAGGAAATGCAGAACAGTTTGAAAGAGTTGATGATGCCATAGACTTACTTAATGGAACTCTTCACACAGCAGGAGTGAATTCCATTCCCAAAACAACTGGGATATTCAGACGACGACCAGTCCCCTGGTGGTCGTCAGAACTAACTGCCCTGCACAGAGCCACAAGAAAGTCTTTAACTCGATTGCGCATACACCGTAATGAGGAGAATTTAGTCATATACAAGAAATGTAGAGCACAGTTCCGCCGTGCCATGAAAGAAGCTAGGCGCCAGTCTTGGATGTCCTTTGTTTCCTCCATCAACAGTAGAACACCAACATCATCTGTGTGGAGGAAAGTCAAAAAGATAGCAGGAAAATTCACCCCAAACCCACCACCAGTGTTAAAGATAAATGGCCAGTATATGACTGGAGCAACCGAAGTTAGCAATGCCCTGGCTGACCATTTCTCAAATGTATCGCGCAAGTGTCAAGCAGCTCCTGGTCACCAGTATAGGAGCAATGAAGAAAAGAAAGTTTTAAACTTCGCAACAAGAAAGCAAGAGTCATACAATTCTCCTTTTACTGAAAGAGAATTTGATTCTGCTCTTGCTACTTGTAACGATACAGCCCCTGGACCCGATGGAATTCCATATGCAATGATTAAACATGTACCTTTTAATACAAAGTTATTTATTTTAAGCATTTTTAATAGAATATGGCATGATACTAGTTATCCAAGTGTTTGGGAACTAGCAATTATTTTAGCCTTTTTAAAACCCGGTAAGGACAAGTTTTTAGCAGCAAACTACCGACCTATTGCATTGACATCTTGTTTATGTAAAATCATGGAGAAGATGGTCAATGCAAGACTGATTTGGTACCTTGAAAAGAAGAATATTTTATCACCCATTCAATGTGGATTCAGGAAAATGCACTCAACGACTGATGTGCTGATACAACTTGAGTCCTCCATTTGTGAAGCCTTTGCTTCCAAACAGCACCATGTGACAGTTTTTTTTGATCTTGAAAAGGCATATGATACCACATGGAGATACGGTATACTTAAAAGAATCCATGAGTGCGGATTGAGAGGTGAGCTACCACTATTCATCCAGTCATTTCTTTCACATAGAGTTTTCCAAGTGAGAGTGGGGGAAGCTCTATCACAGAGTAAATGCCAGGAAGAAGGAGTTCCTCAGGGGAGTGTGCTGAGTGTAACCCTTTTTGCACTAGCAATTAATGGGATATCCTCAGTCATTCCCCGGGATGTTCTTGCAACATTATTTGTGGATGATCTCTCCATATCATTTGCTGGAGCCAGAATGGCAATGGTTGAGAGAAAAATCCAACTCTCTATTGATAAAATTATCCATTGGGCCGATAAGAATGGATTTAAGTTCTCAACAAGTAAAACTACAATTGTCCATTTCTGTCGTATACGGGGAGTACATCCAGACCCGGATATATACATCAAAGGTCAACGGATCCCATGTGCAAGTGAAGCCAAATTTTTAGGGTTGATATTTGATTGTAGGCTTACATGGGTTTCTCACTTAAAAACATTAAAAGCTAAATGTGTTGAAGCTATGAATCTTTTAAAAGTCCTGTCCCATACATCATGGGGGGCAGACCGCAATACAATTTTAAAATTATACAAGGCCTTGATATTTTCCAAAATTAGTTATGGATGCGAAATATACTCCTCAGCAACCCCAAGCCGGTTAAAAATACTAGATTCAATACATCATGCTAGCATTAGATTGTCCACAGGAGCCTTTAGAACCTCCCCTATCACAAGTCTCCTTGTTGATGCTGGGGAGTTGCCTCTGGACCTTTACCGAATGTCCTCTATTATTCGGTATTGGTTTAGATTGCAAAGACTCCCCAATTCTTCAGCCTTTCAAACTGCAAGCCTTGTAAGGCACTCAACCTACTTTGAGTTGCACCCAAAATCTCCTCAACCTTTTGGGTTTCGGGTTAACCAATTATTAAACAATCTGGATATAATTAGAAATAAGGTGCTTCCATTCAAGGTATCATCAACGCCTCCATGGAAATTACCTGACATATCTTTTTGTAGATACTTTATTGGAGTTAAGAAGAATTTGACTGACTTAGAATCCAGGTCTCTTTTTATGGAACATGTTGAAGAACATAGAGGATCGACTTTTATATATACTGATGGCTCCAAATCTGATGCTGGCGTTGGATTTGGAGTACATAGTAATGATTTTAACTGTAGAGGTGCACTTCCTCTAACAGCTTCCATATTTACTGCCGAACTGTATGGCATATTAACCGCTATTGAGAAAATAGCTTTGGAAAAGGAGGGTAATTTTACAATTTTTAGTGATGCAAGGAGTGTTCTTCAGGCTTTAGAAGTTTTTAATTCTAGTAACCCTCTAGTTTTAAAGATTTTAGAATGGCTTTTTATTATTGGACGGAAAGGTATAACTGTTCGATTTTGTTGGGTTCCAGCACATGTAGGTGTGTCTGGGAATGAGAAGGCAGATTTACTGGCGAAGAATGCGGCATCCGAGTTGCTACCAAGGAGGTATCCCATTCCATGTAACGATTTCCTACCTTACATCAAGAAATTGGTATGTGATAAATGGCAACAGCACTGGGATAGTCAAGATGGCAATAAAATGAGGGAAGTAACAAATATCATATCACCTTGGAGGTATAACATGATTCCCCGAAAATGGGAGACGACTCTTTGTCGTCTCCGTATTGGTCACACACGGTTGACACACGAGTTTCTGCTGAAGGGCCAACACCAACCGTATTGCGAGGACTGCTTAGTACCTTTAACAGTGAGGCATTTGTTGACCGAATGCCCTAATTTTACTAACTTAAGAAATAGATATCTGTTTGAGGCTCGAGGTGAGGATGGCAGGTTTATCCTTGCCAAGATTCTTGGACATGATGTGTCTTACTATGCGAGCGGAATTTTTAGATTTATTTCAGAAGCAGGTCTTCTGAAAACTATTTAACCATTGTAATGACTTCTTAATTTTTATGGTTTTAATTGAATTTGCTTTTAATTTTCATATACAGTGAATGGTATCGGCGTCAATGACCTTAGATGTCAGGATGCCAGAAAACTTTCAATCAATCAATCAATCAATCGACGTCTACGCCTTCCCACCGTTCTGTCTGATGAGAAGGGTGCTCAACAAGACCAGACTATCGGTCAACCTGTCGATGACCTTAATAGCTCCGCTATGGCATCATGCAGAGTGGTTCCCGGACCTTCTGCAGATCCTGACGGAACTCCCGAGAGAACTCCCCCCACGACACGAGCTACTCAGGCAACCACACTGCAACATCTTCCACAAAGCCGTAGCTTCGCTTCGGCTTCACGCCTGGAGACCATCCAGCATCTCTTCATAGAGAGAGGCTTTTCGCAAGAAGTTGCGGAGAGGATGTCTCGACATCTGCGAAATTCATCTGCAGGGGTCTACCAGGTGAAGTGGAGGGTCTTCTGTGGTTGGTGTCGTGGGAGGGGTATCTCTCCCCTCGATGCCACTATTCCAGCAATAGTGGAGTTTCTTGTATATTTGCGGGAGGAAATGCGCCTTTCCGTCTCGGCGGTGAAAGGCTATCGCTCAGCCTTAAGCCTGGCCTTCAAGCTGAAAGGACTGGACATTTCTTCCTCGCTGGAACTTTCCTTGCTCATGCGAAGCTATGAACTTACCTGCCCTCAGTCGGAAGTTAAACCTCCTCCATGGAACGTGGTTCGGGTTCTCAGGACTCTTAAGAGACCTCCGTTTGAACCATTACGCCAGGCTTCTGATCATCACCTGATCATCGCTCTGGCTTCAGCCAAGCGTGTCAGTGAACTTCATGGTCTCTCGTACGACGTTGCCCATTCAAGGGGATGAGTGGAGGTAACGTTCAGGTTCGTCCCTGAGTTTGTTGCTAAGACTCAAAATCCTGGAGTTCCGGACCCACTGTTCGACTCCTTCAGGGTTTCGAGTCTTTGTTCTGTAACAGATGACCCAGACCATCTCCTACTATGCCCAGTAAGGAGTCTGAGGCGTTATCTTAAAAGAACAGCTGCAGTTCGCCCTGTTTGTGAGCCCGGGAAGGACGAAGAGGAAGGTCACCAAGAATACCATCTCAGCTTGGATTCGAAGAGTCATCCATCATGCCCTGAATCCAGACCCCCCTCCGTCACGTCGCCCTAGAGCACACGATGTCAGAGGCATCGTAACGTCCCTGGCATTCAAGAGAAACTTCTCTGTGACGCAGGTGCTACAAGCTGGGGTCTGGAAGCGTCAAACGACCTTCACAGCCCACTACCTGCAGGACGTGACCCACAGGAGCCTCGATACGTTCTCTATCGGCCCTGTGTTGGCTGCACAACAGCTGGTCTAACCTCAGGCTCCTTAATGGACAGGTAGCAGAAGGTTGAGGGCATTGTTACCCAGTTTTAGACTGCATGAATGAAAAAGTATGTCTGGCCCTTATTCTTTTCTTCATCCTCCCCTCTCTTGGGGAAAGCAGCTTCCTGGGTTCTCTGCATAGCTGACCTCAAACCACTGCAGGTAAACCATGCTTCCTTGTGTTCCTAGTATTAATATGATACTGTCGCGTCCCCCATACCCTGATGAGGTGGTATTGGGAACGTCCTAACCTAGATTTCCATCTAAAGGACTTCAGGTCAACTTCCTAGGACGAGTCACATTTCTTTCCTTCACACACAAGCTTATGTAGGTCGCACGTTCCTTGCGGAGCAAGGAATTTGCGAGGTGCAGGGACTCCTTTTCTCGAGTGCTGCTCACTCGGATTCTGAGTCCCCGGGCAAAAGCCAAAGCCAGTAAGGCTGGGACTTTCCACCCTACCTAAGGGTTAAGTCACCCCATGTGAATAGCGTGGTTTGTATTTCGGTTACGGAACAAATGACAAATTCGGAGATAATTTGTATTTTTCCTAACCATACAAACCTTAGCTATTTACACATATTTGCCCGCCAGTCCTGTCCCCCGTGAAGTCCTACCTCTAAGCGAAGTGAATCAGTTCACCGGTGTGTGAGGGGGGAGGGGTAGCTAGCTACCCCTCCCCTACCCCCTCGCTAATTTAATGGCTCGTCATTTCAGCTACGCCAAAAGTAATACCCCATGTAAATAGCTAAGGTTTGTATGGTTAGGAAAAATACAAATTATCTCCGAATTTGTCATGTTTCAGATTTGGGCCTCCTTGGGGCTCACAGGTTCGTCCTCCAAGGAGGCTTTGCTTAATTTCATCCGCATGGGCGCTTCTGTCAAGCAGTCGTCGTCACTGTCAGAGGTAGTTCCCCTGACACTTGTCGACATTGTTGTGTCAGAGGTGTCTCATGCGGCATCACCCATCTCCTCTGCCACTCCAGACTCTACGGTAGCTGCTGGATTTTTTCCCCATTCCTGACCATCCTCCATGGGGGAAACTAAGTTCATCATCAGTCTCTCCTGCTAGTGTTTCTCTCCCTCGGGGGAATTCACTTTACAGAGACTCCTCTTCGGAGGACTGCTGACGGCCAGCTTGCTGATCCAATGGCCCCCAGAGAGCGCATCCGTCGGAAGGCTCTCCTTCCTCTTCACCATAGAGGCCTTCCTTCACTTGCGGTGAAGAGGCGCTTCTTTGGTTCAACATCGATGCAGTTACCCGCAGAGGAATCTCTAGACCGATCGTCCATCACTGCACCTGCAACCAGTCTTGTGACTTCGGTCCTGGACCTCTCTGCAGATCGTTTGCGATCTCCTTTGGTGGATGGTCATCCTATTAAAGGGCATGTCGACCATCCATCCGATAGATCTGCCGACCTTCCATCGCCGTTCCTGTATGGGCCTAACAAGGCTCCACCAAAGTGCGCTATTGTGCGCCATCATACTGCGCACCACGCGGCCACGCACCCTGACCAGCGGTCACTAGCAGCTCGTCAGGCACCAATGCTTCAGCGCACCACCCATCTTGCTCGCCCTTACGAAGGGCAGCAACCTCACGCGCTTACGCGCCACCATCTGCCTTCGCACCAACAAGATCATCAGCGATCTCCTACGCGCCGTGTGCGCCCACATGGGCACGCGAGCCAATGATCTCCTGCGTGCCAGCGCTCTCTTGCACCCATGCGCCCTGCGCTCACCCCCCCTGCGCCCACGATCTCCTACGCGCCAGCGCCCACCTGCGCTCCAGCACTTGCCTGCACGCCAGCGCTCACCTATTCGCCAGTTACCTGGCCGCCAACGTTCACATGCGCACCAACGTTCACCTGCGCGCCAACGTTCTCCTGCGCACCAACGTTCTCCTGCGCAACAGTGCCCTCCTACGTGCCAGCGCTCTCCTGCGCCCCACATCACGCTCTCCTGAGCGTCATCTTGCGCGCCAACTAATGCGCCAGTCAAAACCTGTGCGCCATCTAACGCGCCAGTCAAAACATGCGCGCCATCACTCTCCTGCACGCAAGTTCGTAGGTGAGGCAACAACCTTGTTGCCCTCACCTGCGTGCCAACTTTTACCGGCGTGCTAGCGCTCACCTGCACGCCATCTTTCTCCTGCGCGCACTCAGAGAGATACGCGTGCGCGGCCTGCCTCTCTTACAGACGCGCGCCAACAATCTCCCGCGCGCCCATCATGATTCTCCTTTGCACCCGCACGCTCGGAAATATTCTAGCACCATTATTCTCCCTCGCGCGAGCGCCAATATTCTTCTGCGCGCGAGCATGCGCACTAAAACAAACGACGTCCGGTAAGTTTTCCATCGCCTCATTCCCCTCCCTCAAGCACATACCACCGCGCATTGTGGGAGAAGGGAAACATGCAGAGGGGTTCAGGATCCCAAAGCTACATCCTGAGGCGAACCCACCCATTCCAGTAACTCCTTCCAGGGAACCTTTGGTCCCTTTCCCTTTAAGGGGTATGTCTGACAGTGCATCTGTCAGTCAGCAGCCCTGGTTCAATGCCTTGATCAGAGCCATAACCTAGGCTTTCAAGCCTGTCCTGTCTGATCTAGGACATGGAACCATGGCTTCCTCTACCCCTTTGAAGAGGAAAAGAGTTCTGGACGTGGTCACTTCCCCGAGGGCGAAACTGACTCCACTCAGACCATCGAGGCAAGTTCTTCCTATTTCTCGGACTAACTCTCCATCCCTTTCGGACGAAGATCTCCCGTCACCTAGGGAACCACGCAAAGAGAGACTTTCCCCCATCGCACCAATGGAGGAAATCTCTCTTCACGCCGAGAATTCCTCATAGTCCGAGAATAGAAGGAACATGCCACACTCATCGATGTTGGAGTCTTACATCCTTCCCCGGAAGGAATGTAAAGACTCCAAAACATTGCCAAAGTCCTCCACTAGGGGGCTAGGATGGAGCCAGCCAACCACTCAGGGAATGTCTGCGACTCTCCCCAAGAATAGCCTTTGGGGATAGAAGGAGCCTTTGCTGCAAATCCTACAACAGGAGTAGACCAGCAGGAGTGAGAACATGCATTCTGGCAGGTTCTGACTCTAATGAGGGTTCTCAATGGATTTTTCGACCCAGAAATCCTCTCTCTAGAGGGCAAAGACACGGTCCTAGACCGCGTCTTTGGTACTCAAAAACCCTCTAAGACCAGTGCAGCCCTGCCTTGGTCTCAAGGGGTAAAGAGTACCAGGGACAAGATCGCCCAGCAGCTCTCCGAGATGTCCTCCTCCAACCGTTCCGGTACCACGAACAAGCTCCTCCCATCTCCTCGCGTACAGCAGAGGAGGTACTTCGAGATCTTGGAGGAGCCTAGTTCAGCTCTTTCGCTTCACCACTCGCTGAAAGAGCTAACCAGGGGAGTCCCTCTTAAGAGACTCTCCAACCGGCAGGTCTCGTTCTCGGCAGCCGAGATCCTCAACCAGAAGGTCACAAAGTGTGCTATGCAAGCTACCTCGTGCTTTGGTATCTGGTTGGGGACCTTAGGTATCCTGATACGATCTGAGGATTTCTCCAAGGAACGTACCAGGAAAGCTATGGAAACCTTCCTTCTCTCAGATACTCGCACGATTGAGTTTCTGGCCCACCAAGTCTCGAATTTGTGGGCAAATACCATCCTGAAATGTTGGGATGCAGTAGCTGAGAGATTCCACCAGAAGGTCCCTAGCGCCGAGATCAATAGGCTCAGACATTCCTCCATAGAGGGGGGTCTTCTGTTCGAGCTTAAGGATGTGGAACATGCTGCTGACAGGTGGAGGAAGTCTCATCAAGACTCCCTCCTCCATAGGGGTTTAACATCTAAGCCCTATAAACCTCCAGCACCACAGCAGTCCCGTCCAACCAAGACCACAACGATGACAACTGCAGCAAAGACAACGGTGTCTAAGCCAGGCAAAAAGTCCTCCAGGGGAGGTAAAAATCCTAGAGGGAGCAGTTGAGGCTGCAAACGCTAGGATAGGCAGTCTCCCTGCATTTCCACCAGTGGGGGGATGCCTACAGAGTTGTGCAAACAGGTGGAAACCACTCGGGGCCGATTTCTGGACAATCTCCGTGATCAGTCTAGGAATCCAGTGTCATTGAACTCCCTTGCCATGGGATCGGCAAGGGGGGCAAGTCCTTTGGGGAGAAGTCCACACCCTTTTGAAGAAGGGCGCTCTCCAAGAGGTCCTAGACGGATCCCCAGGCTTCTTCATTCGACTCTTTCTTGTTAAGAAGGCGTCTGGAGGCTGGAGACCAGTCATCGACCTCTCAGCTCTGAACAAGTTTGTCAAACAAACTCCGTTCAGCATGGAGACAACAGACCCGGTCAGACTAGCAGCAAGACCGCAAGACTTCATGTGCACATTGGACCTAAAGGACGCGTACTTCCAGATCCCAGTCCATCCGTCTTCAAGGAAGTACTTAAGATTCAACCTAGACAACAGAATATACCAGTTCAAGGGGCTGTGTTTCGGTCTTTCCACAGCATCACAAGTCTTCACCAGAGTGTTCACCATAGTATCCTCTTGAGCACACAGGATTGGCATCCGTCTCCCTCCGTTATCTGGACGACTGGCTAATCCTAGCAGAATCGGTGTCAACCCTTCTTCAACACCGAGACAAACTTCTGAGGCTTTGCCAGGATCTGGGGATCATGGTAAATCTCGAGAAGTCCTCTTTACTTCCCACTCAAAGACTGGTATACTTAGGAATGATTGTAGATACCTTTCTCCACAAAGCCTTCCCATCAGACGACAGGATAGCAAAGCTGAGAAAGGTCGTAAGACCTTTTCTTAGACGAGAAGAACTTCCAGCCCAATCGTGGTTACGTCTCCTCGGTCAACTCTCATCGCTAGCCAGTCTAGTTCCCAATGGTCGCCTCAGGATGAGATCCCTCCAGTGGCAACTCAAGTCCCGGTGAAATCAAGCACACGACACCCTGGATATCCAGATCCCCGCGGGACCTGCGGAACTAACAGACCTCCAGTGGTGAGTGACAGACGAGAATCTATGAAAGGAGTGGATCTTCTCGTCCTCCCCCCGGATTTGATGCTGTTTTCAGACGCTTGAAAAAAAAGGATGGGGGCCCACGTGCTGCACCACAGGACCTCAGGCCTCTGGTCAGAGTCAGAAAAGTACCTCCACATAAATCTCTTAAAGATGAAGGCTGTCTTTCTGGCCCTTCAACAGTTCCAACAGTTCCTGGCAAGTCACTCTGTGGTGGTGATGAGCAACAAGACCACAGTAGTAGCCTACATCAACAAACAAGGAGGTACTTTTTCGCAGCAACTATCCCATCTAGCAGTAGAGATACTGAGATGGCCAGAAATCCACTTGATACCACCATCGGCATACTTCCTTCCAGGCAAAAGGAATGTGCTCACCAACAACCTGAGCAGAGCATCTCAGATAGTGAGTACCGAGTGGTCTTTGGATCATCTAGTAGCCAACAAAGTCCTGACTTTGTGGGGTTCTCCGACTGTGGACCTCTTTGCAACGGCCCTGAACTTCAGGCTCCTGCTGTATTGTTCCCCAGTCTTAGACCCCAAGGGTCTCTGGCAAGATGCTTTCCAACAACGGTGGGATAACATTGACGTTTACGCCTTTCCCCCGTTCTGTCTGATGAGGAGGATACTCAACAAGACCAGAACATCGGTCAATCTTTCAATGACCTTCATAGCTCCGCTATGGCATCATGCAGAATGGTTCCCAGACCTTCTGCAACTCCTAACGGAGCCACCAAGAGAACTCTCTCCACGACACAGTCTACTCAAACAACCACATGCCAACATTTTCCACAAAGCTGTAGCTTCGCTACGACTTCATGCCTGGAGACTATCTAGCATCTCCTCTGTGAGAGAGGATTTTCGCAACAGGTTGTGAACAGGATGTCTGGACATCTGCAAAAATCATCAGCAGCAGTCTACCAGGCAAAGTGGAAAATTTTCTGTGGTTGGTGTCGTGGAAGGGGTATCTCTCCACTTGATGCCACTATTCCAGCAATAGCGGAGTTCCTCGTGTATTTGCGTGAAGAAATGCACCTATCAGTCTTGGCAGTGAAAGGCTATCGCTCAGCCTTGAGCCTCGCTTTCAAACTGAAAGGAATGGACATTTCTTCATCGCTAGAACTTTCTCTACTCATACGGAGTTATGAACTTACCTGGCCCCAGTCAGAAGTGAGACCTCCCTCATGGAATGTGGTTCGAGTTCTCAGGACTCTTAAGAGACCTTCCTATGAACCAGATCGCCACCTAACTTGGAAGACGGTGTTCCTGCTAGCTTTAGCCTCAGCCAAGCAAGTCAGCGAACCTCATGGTCTATCATAAGACATCGCCCATTCAAGGGGATGGGGAGAGGTTACGTTCAGCTTCGTCCCTGGGTTTATTGCTGAGACTCAGAACCCGGGAGTAGCGGATCCTCGATTCGACTCCTTCCGGATTTCTAGTCTCCGTACTGTAACAGATGACCCAGACCATCTTACTATGCCCAGTAAGGAGTTTGAGGCTGTACCTCAAGAGAACAGCCGCAGCCCATCCTTGTGTGCCAGCACTATTTGTCAGCACAGGAAGGACTAAGAGGAGGGTCACCAAGAACACCATCTCAGCATGGATTCGCAGGGTCATTAACCTTGCACTGAATCCAGACCCTCCTCCGTCACGTCGCCCCAGAGCACATGATGTCAGGGGCATAGCTATGTCCCTGGCCTTCAAAAGAAATTATTTAGTGACGCAGGTTCTTCAAGCTGGGGTGTGGAAATGTCAAAACACGTTCACATCCCACTACGTGCAAGACGTGACCCACAGGAGACTCGATACGTTTTCTATCAGTCCTGTGGTGGCTGCACAACAGCTGGTTTAAAACCTCAAGCTCCTTATTGGACAAGTAGCAGAAGGTTGAGGGCATTGTTACCCGGTTTTAGTCTGCATGAATGAAAAGGTTTGACTGGCCCTTATTCTTTTCTTCATCATCCCCTCTCTTGGGGAAAGCAGCATCCTGGGTTCTCTACATAGCTGACCTCAAACCACTGCAGGTAAACCATGCTCCCTTGTGTACCTACTATGTAGATTAATACTGTTGCGTCCCCATACCCTGACGAGGTGGTATTAGGAAAGTCCTAGTGCACAGTTTTCCATCTAAAGAACTTCGGAACAACTTTCTAGGACGAGTCACACTTCTACATACCTTCACACACAGCTTGTGTAGCGAGGTGCAGGGGCTCCTTATTTCTTGAGTGCTAACTCATTCAGATAAGAAGCCTCCGGGTAAAGCCAAAAAGCCAGATTGGCTGGGACGTCCACCCTTCCTAGTGGGTGAGTCACCCCTATTAGATAGCGTGGTATGTATTCCAGTTACGGAACAAATGACAAATTCGTAGATAATTTGTATTTTTCCTAACTATACAAACCTTAGCTATTTAACCAAACTTGCCTACCAGCCCTATCCCCCTTGAAGTCCTACCTCCAATCAAAGTGAGCTCAATCACTGGTGTGTGAGGGGGAGCGGTAGCAAGCTACCCTCCCGACCCCCCACTAACCAGCAGTGAGGGTTGTTAACCCTCGTTAAAAATTAATGGCTCGTCATTTCAGCTACGCCAAAAATAATACCCCTATTAAATAGCTAAGGTTTTTATAGTTACGAAAAATACAAATTATCTACGAATTTGTCATATTCAAAATATATACTAAATAAAAAATTAAGTAATTACTCAAAAGTGTCCATGAAATATACAATTCACAAATAGCAACACTTTTGAGTAATTACTCCATTTTTAATCTAGTATTTGTTCCGTAACTGGAATACAAACCTACGCTATTTATTTAGGGGTATTACTTTCGGCGAAGCTGAAATGACGAGAGAATAAAATTTAGCGAGGGGTAGAGGGGGTAGCTTGCTATTGCTCCCACTCACACACCGGTGATTTAGCTCGCTTTGCTCTTGGCTCGGATGGTGTACAGTTGTTGCCATTCCTCATCCTGTCATTAATTTTTTTGTGCTTTTTCTTTTTCTTCTGCGACCATGTGCACCTGCCCCGGCCTCGATGACCGACCCTGCGGAACCGATATGTCGGCCGTGGAGACCGATCGCCACGCCCTTTGTCCCTCTTGCAGCGGTCAGCGTTGTGATAGTAACAACCAGTGGTCTCCCTCCCATGGGAGAGGTTTGGGTGACGATGGAAGATGTGTAAACAGGATATTTCTCTTTCGAAGGTTCCTTTAAAGGGGGAAAAACCGAAGGCCTCTTCTTCCATATCCCGACCTTCCTCTGAAGCTACTACTTGTTCGGCCTCTTCCGAGAGACTGTCAAGTAGTAGCGTAGTCCCTTTTAATTGTGGCCAATCCCGGTCCTCTAGGGATGGTGTTGCTTTCCCCTAGCGATGCGGCCCCACCTCTCCCCCTGGGTAAGGCCTTGTCTATGTCTTCTGTTTTACAGGTACTGTATGGTTGTCCTTGGGGCTTCTGGGTCTGCCCTCCAAGGACTCCTTGCTGTAGCTTATCCTCCGGGGTGCAAGTGTGCAGCCCTCATCGTCGACTTCGAAAGTAGATCCTCTTGCGCTCATCGACGTCGTGGTGTCAGAGGTGACTTCTGTGGTTTTTGCCAATGCCCCTGCTGCTCCAGACTCCCCAGCTGTTGTTGCCGACTTAGTTTCCCCGTTCCTGATCATCGCTTGAGGGGGAAGCTTAGTCCTACGTCTGTCTCTCTTGCGAGTGTTTCTCTCACTCAGGGGAGTTCTCGTATAGAGACTCATCTTCGGAGGACTGCTGCTGCTCATGGTCAGTCCGCTTCTCCTTAGAGGTCGTCCTTCACCATCGGTGAAAAGGCGCCTCTTCGGCTCTTCAGCCTCATCATCGCAGCTGTCCTCTGCAGAGGAGTCTTCGCTTCAGTCGTCTCTTGGCCCCCGACCTTCACCCGTTTCTGGACCTTCTCCCGACAACGCTGCTGCTAGCCCTCGGACTTCGGTCCTGGACTCCTCTGTAGATCATTCGCGATCCTTATCGGTGGATGTTTGCCCTTCCAAAGGGTACATCCTTGTTCCTGTGCTTCCTGCCCGCCAACCTCCCCACCTACCATCACTGTTCCTGTCTCCAGTACAGCCTCTTGAGGCGCTACTTAAGTGTGCAGTTGCACGCCAACGCTCTCCAGCTCGCCATCGCCCTGCAGTGCACCAGAGCGCACCAACATCTCGTCAGCGCCAGCCGGCTCTGTTATGCTTTACAGAACGCACACGCTCTCCAGCTTGTCAGCGCTCTACAGCGTTTTGGCGTTCGTTTGACACAGCCTTCACATGCTCGTCCTCAGCGCCTTCTAATGCCCCAGGGATCTCCTGATCGCCGGCGCTCTCCGGCACAACCTCGCCATTTTAGAGAGCACCGTTTGCCAGCTTGCCAGCTCTCACCAGCCAACCTACGCTCTCCTTCCTGAGCTTGCTAACGCTCCCCGGTGCAATAACACTCACCGAAACTTCAGCGCGGTCCCACGGAATTTCCGGTCTTTGGCTCGCCAACGCTCTCCTATACGACACCGCTCTCCCAAGCTACAGCGCTCTCCTGTGCACCAACACTCTCCAGTGCGCCAGCAATCCACTGCCCATCTGCGCTCTCCAGTACCGAAGATTCCTCAACAACTTCCGGCTCACCGGCACTCTTCAGCTCGCCAGTGCACAGCTGCGCACCTGCATTCTACTGAAGCTGCTCTCCAGCAGCCTCCTGCGCAGCGCCGAATTGCATCCCAGTGCTCTCCTGCGCAGTCTAAGGGGACTGTACAACACCCTGCGCTTGGTCATACTGCGCGCCAACGCTCTCCTGCGCATTCTAAAGGAACTGTGCAGTGTCTTACTGCCTGCCAGAACTCTACTGCGCTCCCGCGCCCAACTGCGCAACACTCTGCACAGCGCCTTACTGTGCGCCAACGCTCTCCTGCGCACTTGCTGCCGCCAATGCACCAGCGCTCGCCAACACGCCAGCACTCACCTGCACACTCGCGCAGTGACCAGCAACAGGCTAAGGAACATCACACTGACAGGTCACCATCGCCTCGTTTCCATCCCCGTAAACGCCTTTCAGCCCATCCGGTGGGGAAAGGGGAAATGGCCTCTACGCGAGGGTTCAGGATTCCAAAACTGCCCTCTTCTAAGGCAGGCTCACGTACAGCAGAGACTCCTCTTTGTCAAGCGTCAGGTCGCGACTTGACACTGAAGACGGTTTTCTTCCTAGCACTGGCCTCTGCAAAGAGTCAGTGAGCTACATGCTATTTACTATGACGGGACCCATTCAAAGGGATAGGGGGAGGTGCTACTAACTTTTGTCCCAGAATTTGTAGCTAAGACTCAAAATCCAGTTGTAGCACATTCTAGATTTGGCCCCTTCCAGATTGAGAGTTGCCAGTCTGTAACAGAGGATCCAGATCAGCTGTTACTCTGCCCAATAAGGGAGCTGAGGAAGTACCTTAAAAGAACTGCCAAAGCCCGCCCTCAGATCAGTATGCCCTTTGCAAAGTTGGGGAGAATAAAAGGGTCACTAAGAACTCCATCTCTTCCTGGATCAGACAGGTGATCAAGAGGTATTTTTACCTTAGGTCCTGTGGTGGCTGCACAAAACATGGTCAGCAACACCTCAGCTCCCTTGTAGGGCAATTAGCAGTTGGTTGAGGGCAGTTTTTACCGGCGAATAAGTCTAGAATGGATGGGTGAGTAAATGGCCACTTCCTATTTCATTCTCTCCCCCCTTAGGGCTCAGCATCCGAGGAACTGTGCAAGCTGATCTCCTGTAACTGCAGGTGGGTACCATCAATCCTTGTGTAACTTGATGTATGAATATATATTTGTTATGTCCCTGTCCTCCAAATGAGTTGGAGTCTGGTAATGATTAAGTTAAGTGCCGAGTTTAGCTCCAGAATTACGTTTACCCGGTCAAGTTATATTGCTAAATTCTTACACCTAGCACGGATTGCTCGGGCCGTTATCCCTTGTGGCAGTTAACCACAAGGGCTAACGAGGTGTCAGGGTGACCTCTAAATAGCTCATGTGAAGCAAAGAGTAGGCTATACATCCTGGGTCAGTCCCCTTCCAGTTGGTTTTTGGATTGACACCCATCATGGAGTGAATCTCCACTTTAAAGAGCATAATGGTTTTTATATGCAGTAGTGTAGGAAAAAATAATGAATTTTTATGGAAATTATTTGTATTTTTCTTAATTATACAAACCTGGAGCTCTTTACACATACTGGTCCCAACATCACCTCCCCCCCCAAAGTTATACAACAATTGCAAAGTGACAGTTTGTTACAAGTGCAGGTGTGAGAGGGGTGGTCAGTCTACTCTTCTGCTCCCCCCGCTAACTAGTGGTGGGTTATTACTCGCAAAAAGCTTAATGGCTAGTTGTTTCAACACAGAGACTTACCTCGAACTACTTTCTTAGGAGGTACCTGGAATCTCCTCTCAACCGACCAAAGTTTTGTGTAGTCTACCCTACATCCGTTTTCTGTGGGGACTAACTCAGCCGTAAGGAGAACGTGCCCTGAGGCTAGTCCCGAGCCAGGTCGGCGTTAGCTTGGGTCTCGCTCTCCAGTAAGTTCTCTGGTCGCATCGTGATACCATCCCGTCGCTCTCCATTCTCTGTGCGACCCTTTGTGTCCCTGATTCGTGTGTCCCACGTGGTTCCCGCGTGGTATCTCTGTGTTTTCCCTTGTGTTCTCGCGTGTTCGCCCGCGTGTTCGCGTGATTCCCTTGTGCTTCCCCGAGTGTATTCCTTATCCTTTCCCTGCGTTCCTGTGTCTTGTGGTTTTGTGTTGTGATGGAGCAGACCCGCCGTTGTCCTGGGCCTAGGGCCGGGAAGTGGTGTGGAGCGTTCTTATCCAAGCCGGAGGTTGACCTGCATTCCCTTTGCTCTTCCTGTAGGGGTAAAGTGTGCTCGCCGGCGGATACGTGCCCGGAGTGTGTGTCTTGGAGTGAAATCCAGTGGGTTCATTTTAGTACAAAAAAGAAGAAGTCCACTAAACGATCCCCCAGGAAGGCGAGCATCTCTTCGCCCTTGACGTCGCCCGGGAGGTCTAACGAGGTTTCTGTTCCTTCTTCCCCTACCGAGAGTAGGGGACGAGGTAAGTCCGTTGCGGGGAAGGTGCCGATTGCTCTTCCCCAAGAGTCTAATATTCAGGATGTGGGGGTTGCTGAATCTTCACAGGCAAGTGGGGGGCCTGAAAGTACTTTGTCTGGGGGTCTTGGAGAGACTGCCCTTGTGATTGGGGGGCACGTCTCCTCCGATGACCCCATGTGGAGTAATAATGTCCCTGTCTCTTCGCCCGCGTCTTGAGCCTGCGTTTCAGGTACTGTACCTCGGCAGCTGATGGCATCCAGGATAAGTTGGACTCGACGGTAACGGAGCCCTTCGGGTGGAAGCTCCCGAAAACTCCAGGTAGGTCCCCGTTGAGGATGGAGGATGGCCTCGATTCCTGGTTCCCCAGAGTGGTGCGGCCGACCTCCCTTCCAGCCCCTCTGTCGGCGGTTCCTGACTCGTTTTTGCAACCTTCAACCTCCGGGACTCAACAGTTCACAAAGGCCTCCGTTGCCCACGCGCCCGCCCGTCGGTCGGGTTATGCAGAATCTTCGGAGTCTTCGGCGGCCGGCTCATCGTTCTCTTCGGAGGGAGAAGCGAGGAGGAGGCGCTGTCGGAGGAGGGAGAGATCCAGGAGTAGGCGCTCTCGTTCGAGGTCGAGGTATAGCAGAAGACGTTCCAGGTCCCCGAGGATGAAGTACAGGAGGAGTAAGTCCCCCAAAGGTGAGTGGGTCTTCGTTCCCCGCAGGAGGGTCGAGGACTTCGACGATTTCCCGCGTTCTCCGAGTCGGCGGCCCAGAGACGGTTCTCCACGGAGGCCCTCTGCCAGACTTAAGTATGACCCTCACAAGGAACAGAGCGAGAAGACCTCTACAGGTAGGCGTAAGGCCGCGAAACTTCCGGCTCAACCCGCACAGCGGGGGAGCCACGTTTTCGGACGGGCAGCCTGGTCGGGTCAGCGCAGTTGACTCGGCCAATGGACTCGCAGGGACGGCTTCCTTCGTCGGGCCAGCCCACGGAAGTCTCACCCTCGTTGTCCAAAGACGTATTGCGGACGGAAGTCCTCGCCGACACGGCTATACCCGTCCCAACACCCAGGTCTAGTGCGGAGGTTCCCGTCGGCACAGACCGTTACCACCACAGGGAGGTGCTCGTCGAGTCAGAGCCACAGCTCCAGGTGGAGGTGCCCGTCAGCCCGTCGCCTCGGCCTCAGACGGAGGGAGTTGCTGGCGACAGTGAAGGTTCCCCAACAGAGGACTCGGCATATCGGAGGGTGTTAGGTCTCTTATGGAGGCATCACCGGATCGAGGAGCCTGTTCCCTCAGACGAAGATGCCTGGCGTTCCAGCCTTAATCGTCTGATGGAGGCCCCCGTGCAGCAGAAACCCTCCCTGGCACTGCCTGTGGCCAGGGACTTGGGCCTGGGGTGCGCACACGTGGACAAGGTTGTGGCGGGCAATGCCGAAGCCCCCAAGTCCCAGAGTTCCTCAAAATTACTCCAAGGACTAAGGTCCCAGAGTAGGTTTTATGTGCCAGAGGGGCAGCGACCGGGAGCCTGCAAGATGGAGACTTCCCTTGGGGTGTTGGGTCAAGGTGCCCCGGAGGACAGAGCCACGTCAGCCCCGATTTGTTTCTCACAGTCGGAGACTTCGATGATGGAGGAGATGTCTAAGGACTTAGTCCACGTCGCCTCCTGGTTGGACTGGTGGGCATCCACTCTGGTAGGTGTTCAAGCCACCTACGACTTGACGGACCCTGCGAACCAGGCCCTCCTGAAGGAGCTCATCATCTCCGGAGGAAAGACCTTAAAGTTCCTGACTTTCCAGTCTCTTGCCCTGTCAGCCAACTGGGTGCTTAGGAGAAGGGATACAGTCCTAGCCAAGCTGTCCCGAAAAATCCCTGACAGAGAGGCAAGGGCTATGAGGAGCCTGCCTGTGTGGAGTGACTCTGTTTCCGTTAAAACAACTGGAGGAGATAATGGAGAAGGTCATGAAAAGGAAGGAAGTGAGTGGACCCAGACCCCACTCTGTGAAGAGACCCACTTACAGGAGGGCGCTGTCGGATGGACCCTCTACTTCTCGTGCCTCTCCTAGCCAGACGAGGAGAGACGCTCCACCTAACTCTTGGGCTCAACCACCGCAGCCCCCCCGTAGAGGAGCTCCAGCAGCGTCTGCCTCTTTTAGGTCGGCCTACTCAGCGTCCAGGAGAGGGCGTTCAGGCCGTTCCTCCAGAAGGAGATAGAGTGGGAGGCCCCCTACTCCTGCCCAAGCCTCAGGTTGGGGGATGCCTCAGACATTTTTGGCAAGCATGGAGGGCTCACGGTGCGGAGCCTTGGACAGTATCCGTACTGAAGGAAGGGTACAGACTCCCATTCCTAACAGAATCTCCACCTCTGATCCCAGCCAGCCTGGCGGAGTGGCTAGCACCCAAGGACCCCTTGAAGAGAGCGGCCCTTCAGGAGGAAGTATCCACTATGTTGGAAAAAGGTACGGTGGAAGTGGTCCTACATCCGGGCCCAGGCTTCTACAGTCGTCTTTTTTTGGTGGAGAAAGCGACAGGGGGTTGGAGACCGGTGATAGACCTGTCAGCCCTCAACAAGTTTGTGTGCAAGACCGACTTCAAAATGGACACCCCGAAGTCGGTCCTGCAGTCGTTGAGGGAAGGGGACTTCATGATGTCCATAGACCTCAAGGACGCATATTTTCAAATCCCGATCCACCCCTCAAGCAGAAAGTTTCTCCGGGTGAAGTGGGGTTCCCAGATCCTGCAGTTCAAGACCCTCTGCTTCGGATTGTCAACAGCTCCCCAGGTATTCATGAGAGTCTTCACGACAGTCTCTGTGTGGGCTCACGAGCAGGTTATGCGCCTCATTCGATACCTGGACGACTGGTTACTACTTTCCTCCTCAGAGGAAGTTTTGAGGGAGCAAGGGGTAAAACTAATACAATTCTGCAAGGTTCTGGGTATCACGATCAACCTGGAGAAATCGAATCTGTCTCCCTCCACCAGGATGACTTACTTGGGGATGGTGTTGGATTCCCGACTAGTGAGAGCCTTTCCATCGGAAGAGCGGTTGAACAACCTGGAACAGATCCTCCAGCCTTTCCTTTCGGGACAACCCAGGAGAGCCAAGGACTGGCAGAGGTTGATGGGGCACCTAGTGTCATTAGAGAAACTGGTTCCCCAGGGGAGGCTCAGACTCAGGAGCGTCCAATGGAACCTGAAGGGGCTCTGGAGCCAAGTGGACTCGCCCTACAAGTTAATTTCCGTCCTTTCGGAGACAATACACTCCCGGGAGTGGTGGCTATGTCGGTCAAATACCCTCAAGGGGATGCCCTTCGCAACCGAGCCTCTCGAGATGCTTCTCTTCACAGACGCCTCCAAAGAGGGGTGGGCAGCACATCTCCTCAACGAGTCAACGAGAGGAACTTGGACGGACGAAGAGAAAGGTCAACACATCAACGTCCTAGAGATGAAGGCAGTCCGAGAAGCGTGCCTACAGTTCGTAGATCTTCGGAGGGGAAACACAGTGGCGTTAATGTGCGACAACGCCACTGTAGTAGCGTACATAAAGAAACACGGAGGTCTAAAATCGAAGGAGTTGTGCGATCTCGCGTTGGAGATCCTGGATTGGGCCGAGTCAGAACAGATCGTGATTTCAGCAAGGTTCATTCCAGGCAAAAGGAATGCCCTAGCCGACGGGCTCAGCAGGATGGGACAAGTAGTGGGAACCGAGTGGTCCCTCCTCCCAGAAGTAGCCAGACTCATCATTCAAAAATGGGGCTCGCCGGTGATGGATCTCTTTGCAACCAGACTGAACGCACAACTCCCCGTATTTTGTTCTCCTGTCCCAGACCCAAAAGCGGCGTTGGAAGATGCTTTTCAACACAAATGGGACAACCTCGACGTGTATGCTTTTCCCCCCTTCACGTTGATCAGGCAAGTGCTCAACAGAGTTCGGGCAGCTCAAAACTTAAAGATGACTTTGGTAGCGCCTTGGTGGCCGGAGAGGGAGTGGTTCGCGGATCTAAGAGACCTGGCATGTCTTCCCCCGTGGCCTCTGCCCGACAGACCAGACCTACTCCGGCAGCCACACTTCCAAAGGTTCCACGATAATCCTCAGTCTCTTCGCCTTCACGCCTGGAGACTATCGAGCGGCTCCTGAGGAAGGAAGGATATTCGGCAGGTACAGCAGAAAAGATCTGAGACGATCTTCAGCAGCGGTCTACCAGGCGAAATGGGCTACTTTTACGAAGTGGTGTGCCTCAAAGAACATCAAGCCTCTAAAGCCTCGGTCCCAGATATTGCGGATTTTCTAGTGCATCTCAGAGACGAGGTGGGCATGTCAATACCGGCCATCAAAGGAGTCCGTGCGGCCTTGGGCCAAGTCTTCCTTCTGAAGGGCATCGATCTGGGGTCCTCTAGGCACATCTCTATGCTCATCAGGAGCTTCGAACAAGCATGCCCTCCGCAAGCCTCCAGAGTACCACAGTGGGACGTGGCAAGGGTATTGAAAATGCTAAATGGGCCACCGTTCGAACCCCTGAAGGACATAGTGGACAGGGATCTCACTCTCAAGACGGTCTTCTTGTTGGCCTTGGCCTCTGCTAAGAGAGTAGGAGAAATCCATGGGTTGTCCCACGAAATCTCTCATTCGAAGGGGTGGCGGGAGATCTCCTTCAAGTTCGTCCCTTCTTTCGTAGCGAAGACACAGAATCCAGCGGTCTGGGACCCTAAGTTCGAGGGCTTTTCAATGCCGGCTATTCCTCGGACAGGGAATCCAGAATATTTGAAGTTGTGCCCCGTCCGAGCCGTGAGGAAATATCTTGAGAGGACGGCTCACCTCCGCCCTGGTATCAAAAATCTTTTTGTCTCTACGGGTGTAAAGAAGAAGCAGGTATCTAAGAATACCATCTCCTTTTGGCTGAGACAGGTTATTGTCAGGGCCTATAACGATGCGGGACTGCCCCTGACAAGTAATCCCAGGCCCCATGACATTAGGGGTCTAAGTACATCTCTGGCTTTTGAGAGGAACATAGCAGTGGGTCAGATCCTTAGAGCAGGCACCTGGTCGAACCAGTTGACCTTCACAACGCATTACCTCAAGGATTGCTCGAGGAGGTCTTTACCTGTAGACGGTTTCTCTATTGGGACAGTCATCTCCGCGCTCCAAGCGATTTAACGGTGTAGCCCCAGGTGCAATTGTGGGTAGCAAAACCAAGAGACACAGGTTCGTTCCCTTTTACCCTTGTCCCTTTTTCCTTTCCCTACTCGGAGATAGCCCCAGATACAACCCGAAGAAGACACGTCTCCACAACTTCGCCACAGGACTCAGCATCATGGAATTTTTGAAAGGGTGAGTACTTAGACACTAACATGAGCTCTTTGTGTGGTTTTCCCTACGTTTCGTTTTCCGGATATATATATTGCAACCTAGATCCCATCTAGGTTCCTGGACGTCAGGTTAGCTTGGTCTAGGGTTCAGGAAGACACTCCCACCTCCTAAAGTGTAAGTCTCCTAAGAAAGTACAGTAGTTCGAGGTAAGTCTCTGTGTTGGAATAAATCACAAATTTTAAGTAATTTGTATTTTTCCTAACATACATACTGAGAACTACTTTAGGGTAATGGCCCTCCCTACCTTCCCCGAGTGTCTTACTGACCTTAAGACCTTTTGTACCATCCAGGAACTTACTGGAGAGCGAGACCCAAGCTAACGCCGACCTGGCTCGGGACTAGCCTCAGGGCACATTCTCCTTATGGCTGAGTTAGTCCCCACAGAAAACGGAAGTAGGGTAGACTACACAAAACTCTGGTCGGTTGAGAGGAGATTCCAGGTACCTCCTAAGAAAGTAGTTCTCGGTAAGTATGTTAGGAAAAATACAAATTACTTAAAATTTGTGATTTTCAACTATCGCCGAAAGATATCTCCACTTTAAAGAGCTCCAGGTTTGTAAAGTTAGGAAAAATACAAATTATTTTCAAATTTTTCATTTTTGTTCTTGCATTTAATGACAGTAACTTTCTTTTTTATCTTTTCTGAAAGAACACCACCAAATGTCAGAAGATACTGTTTGGTCTGCCAGTGAAACTGCAAATGTTTATTTGTCAAGTGTAGTTGCTGGAGCTTCCGATGTAGCATCCAGTGTTACCCAAAGTGTTGGAGTAGCTGTTCACACTGTTGCATATGGTAAGTGTCTAGGTAATATCTAAACAATCAATTTTAAACATTGTTTTTCTTGTATAGTATTATAATTTTTATATACTTTATGATTCTTTTAAACATATAATTGCATGAAATGGAATTTAATAGTGTCAATTACTGTAAGTCGTAATGCACATGTTTGGTTTTTGATAAGATTACTGTAGGGCATATTATTTGGTTATGGGGAATCAAAACTGATTTGTGCCAACACCTAATAGAAACCCTTTCACTCTTTACAGTAGATATATAGTTTGGCTGAAGCTGAAATTATCTCAAAGACTTGTCAGCGAGGTATAACCACCCACCTTTAGTTAGCAGGGGGTTAGTGTGGGTAGACTTTTCACCCAGCTTATACACACACTGATGGTAAGACGTCACTTTTTATTTTGGCTTGGTTAACCCTTATTTAGGAAAATACAAACTGGCCTAAAACTTCGATTTCCTTTTTGTATTCAGGAGTGAGCGTATCGTGAGGCTTTACGATGCAGGATTGTCCTGGTATGGAAGGGCACCCTTGTGACACCATCATGTCAACCCCAGAGACGGATAATCACGCTCTTTTTCTATGTGTAGAAATCATATTTGCATGCAGGAGTCTCCTTGTTATGTATGTTGGGAGTTGCCATTCTCCCAGTGGGTGCTGTTTGGTAGATACAGTATTGGAAGAAATAAGTCTAAAAGGGACTCCTCTCCTTCGAGGTCTTCCTCGAAAGATGAGAAGTCCTGACATCTTCCTCCAACTCCTCGTTGACTGCTTGATCGGTCTCCTTTTGGGAGCAGGCAAGTAAGAATGATGACCATTTGACCCCTACAACCCTTAGGTTCTGTAGTCACCACCATTCCCCTAGCGTAGCGTTGCCACTCTCAGTTGTAGGGAAATTGCTTTTTGCTGATGCACAGGCCTTCCTTTGGGATTCTGGGTAACCCCGTCTAAGGAACGGCTTTTGAAGATTATGCAGTTAGGGACACAATGGGATTGCATACCTGCCTCCCCAGTGGTTGACTGGTCTTCTCTCTCGAGACAACAGAGGTAATAATGTACTGAAAGAGCGTCTCATGCCCCTAGCTGTAGCATCCCCCAATTCTGCTCATCCACCCTTCATTTGCTTTGCTTCGGTAGAGGAACGAGAGCTTTTGCTGACTACAGTAGTGCCCCTCGGGGTTACCAGTTGGGTGATTCTCTTGAGGAGAAACCAGAAACTGGCTTTGGTCATGTTTCGCAGCCCGCAGATTATAGTGCACTCCCCAGATTGAGCTTGCTCAGCGTGCTGAAGACTCGCAAAGTATGATACACGGAGCTTTACCACCTGGTGGGGGAATGCCAGTCTTGTCCCCGAGCGAGACCCTCTTCGCCTGAGTGGTCGCTCCCATGGGGCTTCAGGAAACAAGTGTTGGAATCATCCATGCCTCATTTCAGCTCTTCAGATCATTGCTTTTCAGAGCAAGTCACGATGGGGTATTGAGGCTGTTCATGGTCCCGCCTCTCACAGTCATGTCCATAGGACACAACAAAAGCTAGGTCCTTCGGGGCCTGCGCCTCGAGCTTCTAACTTTCACGAGGGAGAGCCTGCTGTTCAGACTACGCTCCAGTATGTCTAGTTCAGCTCAGCCCTTCTCGCCACTATCCAAACGCGCGCCTCGTCCTGTAAGAGCAAGCAAGGCTACTCGCTAACCTCAATCTGGAGCTATGACAAGTAGGAGTGCTTTTACCCATAATACTTTGGTATGTGGGGGCACAGATCCTAGTCTCACAAGGGAGTCTTGCTCAACGTTACACACTCACCACTAAGTGTTAGCAAGGTGGGCTGGCGAGCTCCTTTGCCTGACAAAGGTGTGCATGCGTGCGAACTCACTGTGAGTTGCCAGCACTCGCTTCTTCACTAGTGCGCGCTTACTTGACAGCTCTACTACACCCAAAGATGCGCGCTGGCTTGGTAGCAGACGCGCTCCAGCATGCCATGCTTCAGCAGCAGACGTGCTCCAGCGCGCTATGCTCCGGCAGCAACGAGGGAACAATTTTAGTTGCGTGCCACATTGACTACGCATGCCTCTGCAGTTATGTCTCAATGTCCACTTCACCATTCTGTGGTCTAACAGTCTCGCTCTTCGATGTGTTCCCTTTTCTGTGACACACTTACCATCTACTCGTCCTGCTATGGTAGTTGGTGAGAGTGCACTTGTTTGCGTAGCTCATGTAGAGCGTACTTGCCTTCCCGTTAGAGCAAGTCTAGTTAGCAAATATGACAGGTCATCTGGTCATGATTGCTCCTTTCTGGTTACTGTATACCCAAAAAGTAAAGGAAGTACTCTTGCAGCACTTTTGCAAGCACTCCTTCATTCATGAAGGATACTCCCTGGTTTTTAAAACTTGTAAATAAGTTCAGCAGGCTGTCTCCAGATTGGCCAAAGTACCTTCCTTATATGTATCAGAGTCCTTTGGGAGGGGCAGTCCTCTCTCGGATCCTAGACCTATTAGTACTACTGTTAGACAGGTTCCAACTCATGCCATACTTTCATGCAACAGCGGTTATCCAGGTACCAGCGTTACCTGGACTCTAAGGCCTAAAAGGCTACCTTTGACCCAAAGTAGGAGAGACTGGTATTATCCCTATCAAGTCTCAGAAGAGGAAACATGGACAATGACAAGTAACCCCTCCCTCAGGGGTTCTATACATCCAAGGAATATTATTATTATTACTTGCTAAGCTACAACCCTAGTTGGAAAAGCAAGATGCTATAAGCCCAGGGGCTCCAACAGGGAAAATACCCCAGTGAGGAAAGGAAACAAGGAAAAAGATAATTAATTAACAAAATAACAGTAATAACAATTAAAATAAATATTTCATATATAAACTGTAAAAACTTCGAAACACGAGTTGGAGAAATAAGATAGAAAAGTATGCCTGAGTGTACCCTCAAGCAAGAGAACTTTACCCCAAGACAGTGGAAGACCATGGTACAGAGGCTATGGCGCTACCCAAGACTAGAAAACAATGGTTTGATTTTGGAGTGTCTTTGTAGAAGAGCTGCTTACCATAGCTGTAGAGTCTATTCTACCCTTCGCAAGAGGAAAGTAACCACTGAACAATTACAGAGCAGTAGTTAACCCCTTGAGAGAAGAATTATTTGGTAATCTCAGTGTTGTCAGGTATGAGGACAGAGGAGAATATGTAAGAATAGGCCAGATTATTCGGTGTATGTGTAGGCAAAGGGAAAGAACCGTAACCATAGAGAAGGATTCTATGTAGTACTGTCTGACCAGTCAAAGGACCCAATAACACTCTGGTAGTAGTATCTCAACGGGTGGCTGGTGCCCTGCCCAACCTTCTAGGAGGGATTAGTCTGGGATGAATGTTTAAGAATGACTGGCTCTTTCTTCCTTTCATCTTTCCCTCTCTTAAGGAACAGCACCTATGGTCCTCTGTAAGCTGTCCTCCTCTGTCTGCAGGTAAAACTAAATACAGTACCTTGTGTAACCTAGTATAGAAAATATACTTGTTGCATCCCCATGCCTCCTGGCTAGGGGGGATTGGGTAATGTCTATGGTTGATTCAAAGATTCCTACGTTTCTGAGAATTCTTACCGAGACTAGTCACATTGCCAGTATCACACAATCACACAGATTGCTCAGGCTGCTAAATCATGCATTGCACATAAAGTTAGCGAGGTACCAAGGTTTCTTACTTATATGTTCAGAGCATGTACGGGAAAACCCAGGGTAAAAACCAGCCAGTTAGTTCGGACTTTCACCCACTTAAAGGGTGAGTCATCCCTAATAAAGAACAAAAGGATTTGTATTTAGTGTCAGAACAAATGACAAATTTGAAGTAATTTGTACTTTTCCTAAGGATACAAAAGCTCTTTATACAAATTTGGCCCGCCATCACTTTTCTCACGGCAAGTCTTGTCTGCAATCAAAAGTGACGAGACAATACTGGTGTGTGAGTGGGGTAGCTAATACTAAACCCCCCCCCCCCCCACTAATTAGTGGTGGGGTAGTTACACCTAGCTAAAAGTCTTATGGCTAGTCTTTCAGCATCCTTGTAAGTACACTCTACAGATATGCCTGCCTACCCAGTTCTTCTTGAAGTCCTACCTCCAAACAAAGTGAAGTACAATTTCAGGTGTGTGAGTGAGATGAGTAGCTACTCCCCCCCCCTCCCCCCCTTCCTAACTAGTGGCACGGTTGGTAAACCTTCACTAATTTCTAATGGCTCGTCCTTTCAGCTTTGCTGAAAGTTATACCCCTACAAATAGCTACAGGTTTGTGTTGTTAATAAAAGTACAAATTACTTCTAAATTTGTCATTTTTAGGAATAATATTTGATTGCAGGCTGACATGGATTCCACACTTGAAAGCCTTAAAAGTAAAATGTCTTGAGGCTCTGAATCTTTTAAAAGTTTTGTCCCATTAGCTATGGGTATGAAATATACTCTTCAGCCACCCTAGCCAATTAAAGATTTTGATTCTTTACACCATACTGATATCAGATCGGCCACAGAAGCTTTTAGAACTTTGCCTATCCCAAGCCTCCTCGTTGATGGTGGAGAATTACCTTTAGACCTTTACCGAAAGTCTTCTGTTGTTTGGTATTGGTTTAGGTTGCAAAGACTTCTTAATTCTTTAGCCTATCAGGCTGCAATTATTGTAAGGCACTCAACATATTTAGATTTGCACCCAAAATCTCCTCAACCTTATGGTTTTCAGGTAAAACAATTATTAAACAGTATTGATATAGTTAGAAGTAAGGTGATTCCATTCAATACAGTATATCATTCCCCCCCTCCATGGAACATGTTGCAAAGCATAGGGAATCGACTTTCATATATACTGATGGCTCCAAATCTGATACTGATTCTGTAATGCTTTTAATTATAGAGTGCACTTCCTCTAGTCTCTTCTATATTTTCTGCCTCATTATATGGCATACTAACCACTATTGAAAAAATGGCATTAATAGAGGAGGGTAATTTTACCATTTTTAGTGATGCAAGAAGTGTCCTAAAAGCTTTAGAAGTTTTTATTATAGTAACCCTTTTGTTTTGAAGATTTTAGAGTGGCTTTTCATTATTGACCTGAGAAGTATAACAGTTTGATTTTGTTGGGTTCTGGCACACATAGGTTTATATGGGAATGAGTAGGCAGATTTACTGGCAAAGAATGCAGCAGCTGAATTACTACCAAGAAGCCATCCCATCCTCACTGATTTTTTACAGAGGACTAAGAGTTTGTTATAATAATAGGCAATAGCATTTCAATTGTTTAGATGGAAATTAGATGAGAGAAATAATAAATGTTATATTTCCTTAGAGGTATAGCGTAACACCCCGGAAGCGGGAAACTACTCTTTGTTGTTTCTGCATTGGTCATACTTGGTTAACATAAGAGTTTCTAATGACTGGGCAACACCAGCTATATTGCGATGACTGTTTGGTACCCATGACAGTAAGGCACTTGTTGACTGAATGCCCCGCTTTTAGCACTTCAAGAAATAGATATCTGTTTGAGGCTTGAGGTGAGGATGGCAGGTTCATCCTCGCCAAGATTCTTGGACATGATATGCCGTACCATGCTGGTGGTATTTTTCGATTTATTCCAGAAGAAGGTCTTCTGATAGCTATTGAACTTTCATAAGGACATCTCTACTTTTATCATTTTAAATTGAATTTTTTTCATAACTGGAATACAAACCTACACTATTTATTAGGGGTATTACTTTGGTGAAGCTTAAAGGGCGAGACATTAAAATTTTAGCAAGGGTTAACTACCCATTCTGCTAGTTAGCAGGGGTAGGGGGTGGTTAGCTTGCTACTGCTCCCAGTCACACACTTGTGATTTAGCTCTATTTGCTTTTGGCACAAAATCCTCCAGGGGAGGAAAACATCTTAGAGGGAGCGGCTGAAGCCACAAACGTTAGGATAGGCACTCCTCTTACTTGTCCACCAGTGGGGAGATGCCTACAGGTGGAAGCAACTCGAGGCAGAACCCTGGACAGTGTCTGTGATTCATTTAGGGTATCGTGTCCCAATCACAACATCTCTCCCTCCCCTGTTCAGGATCCAGTGTCAATAGACTCCTTTGTGATGGGATTAGCAAAGGGGATAGCCCTCCGGGCAGAAGTCCAGACCCTGTTGAAGAAGGGCGCTTTCCAGGAGTTCCTCGACGGGTCTCCAGGCTTCTTTAGTCGACTTTCTTGTGAAAAAGACTTCTGGAGGCTGGAGACCAATCATCGACCTCTCAGTTCTGAACAAGTTTGTCAAGCAAACTCCGTTCAGCATGGAGACAGCAGACACGGCCAGACAATCGGTAAGACCACAAGACTTTATGTGCACTCTGGACCTATAGGACGCTTACTTCCAGATCTCAATCCATCCATCTTCACGGAAGTACTTAAGATTCAGCCTAGACAACAGGAAATACCAGTTCAAGGTGCTGTGCTTCGGTCTTTCCACAGCACCTAAAGTCTTCACTAAAGTGTTCGCCCTAGTGTTATCTTGGGCACACAGGATTGGCATCCGTCTCCTCCGTTATCTGGATGACTGGCTAATCCTAGTGGGCTCGGTGTCAACCCTTCTTTAATGCCGAGACAAACTTCTGAGGCTTGGCCAAGATATGGGGATCATGATAAACCTTGAGAAGTCCTCCCTGCTTCCTACGCAGAGACAGGTAAACCCAGACATGATAATACACACTAATCTCCACAAAGCCTTCCTTTCAGACTTTCAGACGACAGGATAATGAAGCTGCGAAAGGTCGCAAGACCCTTTCTCAGATGAAAAGAACTTCCAGCCGAGACGTAGCTACGTCTCCTCGGGCACCTTTCATCTCTGGCCCGTCTAGTTCCCAACGGTCGCCTCAGGATTCGATCTCTCCAGTGGCGACTCAAGTCCAGGTGGAATCAGGCCTTTGACTCCCAGGACATCCTGATCCCCATGGGAGCAGCAGAGCAGACGAACCTCGAATGGCGGGTGTCAGATGAGAATCTACGAAAGGGAGTGGCTCTTCTTGTCCTCCCCCCAGAATTGATGCTGTTCTCAGGCGCTTTAAAAAAAAGGGATGGGGGTTCACGTGCTGCACCACACGACCTCAAGCCTCTGGTCAGAATCAGAAGAATGCCTCCGCATAAATCTCCTAGTAATGAAAATCGTCCTCCCGCCCTTCAACGGTTCCACCAGTTCCTGGTGGGACACTCAGTGGTGTTAATGAGCGACATCACCACAATAGTGGCTTACATCAACAAACAAGGAGATACTTTTTCGCAACCCCTATCCCATCTAGCAGTAGAGATATTGAGATGGGCCGAAATTCACTCAATACCACTATCTGCACGCTTCATTCCAGTCAAAAGGAATGTGCTCACCGACAACCTGAGGAGAGCATCTCAGATAGTGAGTACCGAGTGGTCTTTAGATCATCTAGTAGCCAACAAAGTCTTGGCTTTATAGGGTTGTTCTCCAACAGTTTATCTGTTCGCAACAGCCTTGAACTTCAGGCTCCTGTTATACTGCTCCCCAGTTCCAGACCCCAAGGCTCTCTGACAAGATGCATTCCAACAACGTTGGGGTAACATTGACGTCTACACATTTCTCTGTTCTGTCTGATAAGGATGGTACACAACAAGGCTGGAGAATCGGTCAACCTCTCAATGACTCTCATAGCTCCGCAATGGCATCATGCGGAATGGTTTCCTGACCTTCTGCAACTCTTAGCGAAGTCTCCAAGAGAACTCCATCTGCGACGCGATCTACTCAGACAACCACATGCCAACATATTCCACAAAGCCGTAGCTTCACTACAACTTCATGCCTGCAGACTATCCAGCAGCTCCTCACTCTGAGAGGATTTTCACAAGTTGCATGCAGGATGTCTGGATACTTGCGGAAATCATCAGTAGCAGTCTACCAGGCAAAGGGGAAAGCCTTCTGTAGTTGGTGTTGTGGAAGGGGCATCTCTTCTCTCGATGCCACTATTCCAGTAATAGCGGAGTTCTTCGTGTAATTGCGTGAAGAAATGTGCCTTTCAGTCTCGAATGTAAAAGGCTATCGCTTAGCCTTAAGCCTTGCACTTAGACTGAACAGAATGGACATTTCCTCATCGCTTGAACTTTCTGTACTCATACTGACTTATGAACTTACCTGCCCTCAGTCTGAAGTGAGACCTCCCCAGTGGAAGACGGTGTTCCTACTAGCTTTGGCTTCGGCCAAGCAAGTCAGTTAACTTCATTGTCTCTCGTACGGCACTACCCATTCAAGGGGATGGGTAGAGGTAATGATCAGCTTTGTCCCTGAGTTTGTTGCCAGGACTCAGAATCGGGGAGTGGTGGATCCCCAATTCGACTCTTTCCGGATTTCGAGTCTCCGCTCCATAACAGATGACCCTGATGACTCTGCCCAGTGTATCTCAAGAGAACAGCCGCAGCCCCTCCCCCGTGTGCCTGCATTTTTCGTCAGCACAATGAGGAACAAGAGGAGGTTCACCAAGAACACCATCTCTGCTTGGATTCGAAAGGTCATAGACCATACCCTGAATCCGGACCCTCCTCCTTCACGTCGCCTCAGAGCTCACAATGTCAGGGGCGTAGCTACGTCCCTGCCCTTCAAGAGAAACTTCTCAGTGACACAGGTTCCACAGGCTGGGGTGTGGAAACGTCAGAAGATGTTCACACCCCACTACGTTCTCTATCGGCCCTGTGGTGGCTGCACAACAGCTGGTATAATACTTCAAGCTCCTTATTGGACACGTAGCAGAAGGTTGAGGGCACTGTTACCCAATTTTTAGTCTGCTTGAATGAAAAGGTTTGACTGGCTCTTATTATTTTCTCCATCCTCCCCTCTCTTGGGGAAAGCAGCATCCTGGGTTCTCTCTGCAAGCTGACCCCAAACTACTGCAAGTAAACCATGCTTCCTCGTGTACCTAGTATTAAGCTAATACTGTTGCGTCCCCATACCCTGGCAAGGCGGTATTGAGAAAGTCTTGGTTACAACAGTTTTTCCTACAAAGACTTGGAATTAATTTTATCTGGACAGTGATATTACTAGATATTTCAACACACAACTTGTGTAGGTCGAAGACCTTGTGTAGCAAGGTTTAGCGAGGTGCAGGGCCTCCTTATTTTTGGTACAAACCTATTCAAAATAGGGAGCCCCCGGGTATCCAAAAAGCCAGATTAGCAGGAACGTCCACCTTCCTAATGGGTAAGACACCCCTGATAAAAAGTGTACATTTGTATTCCAGTTACGGAACAAATGACAAATTTGTAGATAATTTTTATTTGTTCCATAACCGAAATACAAACCATGCTATTTACATGGGGTATTACTTTCGGCGTAGCTGAAATGACGAGCCATTAGATTTTTAACGAGGGTTAACTACCCTCTCGCTAGTTAGCGAGGGGGTAGGGGAGGGGTAGCTAGCTACCCCTCCCCCCTCACACACTGGTGAACTGATTCACTTCACTTTTGGCTCGGGTGATGATCAGACCTGTCTGTCTCATCCTCGCATTTTTGACAGCCTTAATTTGTTTGCTTTTTCTTACAGCTTGTGTGCTTGGAAGTTGGCCTCCATCCATCATGCGGAAGTGCCCTGTACTTCCCGACCGCCTTTGTGGAACGTTCATGTCGGCAGTCGAGACCGACCCTGACTCCTTATGTCCATACTGCCGAGGTCAACGGTGTGAAAGGAAAAATACTTGTAGTGAGTGCAGGGAGTGGTCTACCTCCCAGTGGGAGAGGTTTTCCCGGCGAAGTAAGAAGAAGTCTAAGCGTGACCTTTCTCCTTCAAGGGCTGCCTGGAAGAAGGAAGGTTCCAAACACACTTCTTCCGCTGCCTGAACCTCCTCCGAAGCTCCCACTCGATCGGTCACTCGCAAGGGTCCGTCGAGTGGTAGCGTAGGCCTTTCTGTTGTTGACCAACCTCGGGGTTCGGGAGAGGGAGTTGCCTCCCATAGCGAGGCAGCTCCTCCTCCTCCACCTCCGGGGAAGGATTTTGATGCTGATGATTCCGTGTCTAACAATGATGTTTTGCAGCTTTGGGCTTCCTTGGGGCTTAAGGGCTCGCCCTCTAGGGAAGCCCTGTTTGACCTGATCCAGTTGGGTGCAGCTGTCAAACAGTCGCCGGTAATAGCAGACGTAGATCCTCTGTCTATTGTCGACGTTGTTGTGGCAGAGGCTTCCAACGGGTCGGGCCAAACCCCTGCTGTTGTTGCTGATGTTGCTGAAGGCTCAGTTCCCCCCTCTGAACATCCTTCGAGGGAGGAGCTGGGTCCAACGGTCTCTCCTGCGGGTGATTCTCCCCCCCGGGAGAGTTCACTGACGAAGACTCCTCTTCGGAGGACCGACGATGGTGTTGCTGCCCCTCGAGGTCGTCTTCGCCGTAAGGCTCGCCCTCCTCTTCGCCATCGAGGCCTTCCTTCCCCTTACAAGAGGGTTAGGAGGCGCCTCTTTGGTTCTTCGCCTTCGACGTCTCCCGCAGAGGAGCCTCCTCGACGTGAGCAGACCGTTACGGCCGCATCACTAGACCTCTCAGCTGATCGATCGCGATCACCGACGCCTGCCAGACCTGCTAGCCTTCCTTCTCCGTTTGCGGATGCAGATGCGCTGTGGGCGCCTACGCACCCCGTTTTCCAACGGGCACCGGTCCCTTCGGGGCATAAGGGCTTGTCTCCCACTGAGACTAAGTCCCTTAAGCGCCAGGTGTTACCTGCGCGCCCACGTTCTCCTGCACGCGCAAGCGCTCTCCTGCTGTGGACCCTTCAGACTCTTCACGCCCCACATCTTCTCGCTCCCCTGCCCATCAGGGATCTCCTGTGCGCCAGCTCTCTCCTGCTCGCCTGCCCGCTGCTCGCCCTGCACGCCCACGTACTCCTGAGCGCCCACGATCACTTGCTCGCCAGCGTACGTCTGCACGCCCTGGTCCAGATGCGCGCCATGCGCGCCAACGTTCGCCCGCGCGCCCACGATCTCCGGATCTGGGTGCAGGCTAGGAGGCTGCTCCTTTGCCCCCTCGCCGTCGATCTCCTACGCGCCTGCAGACCCCGCCCACTCGCCAGCCTTTGCCTGCGCGCCATCGCACGCACTCTCCTTTGCGCTCTTCAAGACTTGGTCGAGCTTCTGCGCGTCCGTGCGTCCGCGCGCCCACGAGAAGTCTCCTGTGCAAGCCCGCGAGTGTTCGCCCCTACGCGCCACTTCACCTGCTGGTCCTGCAGCCCATCTGATAGCTCCCGACCACGCCAATATGCGTCAGCGATCTCCCGCACGCCCGCGCGATCCTTCGCCTGCGTGCAAGCGCTCTCCAACGCGCCCGCGCGCCCTCACATCGGATCGCCGAAGGTCTCTCGCGCGCTCACGCGCTAACTCGCCTGTTCGCAGCCGATCGCCTACGCGCCATCACTCGCCAACGCACCATCGCTCGCCAACGCGCCATCGCTCCCCTGCGCGCCGTCGTTCTCCCGGCCACCAGCGCTCTCCCCTTCAACCGCACGCACCCTCACCTGCGCGCCCACACGCTCACTCGCCTGAGCGCCAACGCGGCCGCGCGGCCACTTGCCCACTTGCCCGCGCGCGCACGCGCCCCCTCGCCCACGCACGCCCGCGCTTTCATCTCCGTGCTCCCGCGCGCATGCACGCCAACGTTCGGCCGCGCGCTCACCCGTGATTTTACCATCGCGTGAGCGCCAGTGCGACCCCGATTGCGATTCCCGCCGGGTTTCGCAGCACGGGCAACCTTGCGAGTCCTCGGGAGCGACGCGTACTTCCAGATCATCGTCACGATCTCCACCGTGTAAGCGCAGAGCAGCGCTCTTGCAGGAGGAAGCAGATTCTTCAGAGAGGTCTAGGCAACTCCCTTCTTCTTTTCAGGCAGGCCCTGTGGTATCCACTCCTAGGATCGCCTGATCCCCTTCCCTCCAGCGGGAGTCTCTGACACCGAGTCCGTCAGCCGTCAGCCTTGGTTCGGGTCTCTGATCAAAGTGGTCGTCCAGGCTGTTAAGCCGGCCTTCGTTGATCTAGGCGTCAAACCAACGGCAGCCTCGTCCCCGCTGAAGAGAAGGAGAGGAGTGAACTTCGTGGTAACTTCTCCTAGGGTCATACTGGCTCCCAAGAAGTCCGTCAGGAAGGCCCCTTCCCCCCCTCAGACAGTCTCTCCTTCCCCTGTGGACGAAGCCTTTCTGTCCTCAGGAGCGTCCAGCGAGGTGGGACATTCTCCCACGGCACCAATGGGAGGAACCCCACCTCGAGTAGGAGAATCGTCTCGTGTGGGAGCAGCGAGGAGCCCTCAGACTTCTTTATTGGAGTCCTGTATCTCTCCTAGGAGGGAGCCCAAGGACTCAAAGACTGTCCCTAACTCTTCATCTCGGATTCGACCAGAGCCAGCTAGACCCCAGGAGAACGTCCGCGTGTCCCCCCAAGTAGAGCAGCTGGGGACAGGAGACTTTGCTGCCAGTCCACAAGGAGGAGAGCTGCACGAGTCGGAGCATGCCTTCTGGCAGGTCCTGAGTCTGATGAGGCAACTCAACAGGTTCGAGGACCCGGAGACCGCCCCTTGCGAAGGCAAGGATACGGTTCTGGACCAAGTCTACGGCACTCAGAAACCTCCGAAGGCCAGTGCGGCTCTGCCCTGGTCCCAGGGGGTTAAGAGCGCCAGAGACAAGGTTGAGAGCCAGCTCTCCGAACTCGCCTCCTCCAGCCGTTCCCCTGCCGGTAACAAACTCCTCCCACCTCCTCGCGTGCAGCAAAGGAGGTACTTTGAGATCATGGGGGAGTCTTGTTTAGCTCTTCCTCTCCACCATTCTGTGGAAGAGCTCTCCAGGGGAATTTCTCTTGAGAAACTCTCCGCCCTGCAGGTGACATTCCCGGCCACAGAGATCTTGAGCCAGGAGAAGGTCGCAAAGTGTGCCATGCAGGCCACTTCGTGGCTGGATGTCTGGCTGGGATCTCTGGGCATCCTGTTGCAATCCAAGGACTTGTCTAAGGAGAGCACCAGGAAGGCCATGGAGACTTTTCTCCTCTCGGGCACGCGCACCATCGAGTTTCTGGCTCACCAAGTTTCGAACTTGTGGGCAAACTCGATCTTGAAGCGTCGTGATGCAGTGACTGAGAGGTTCCATGCGAAGGTTCCAGCTGTGGATGTATGCAGGCTCAGACACTCTTCCATCCTTGGAAAGAGCCTGCTTGAGCCCAAGGATGTGGAACGGACAGCTGAGAGGTGGAGGAAGTCGTCGAATCACGATTCTCTCCTCCAAAGGGCTCTTACATCCAGACCCTACAAGCCTCCAGCACCTCAACAACAACAGCCTCGTCAGTCTAGGACATCGAAACCGGGTCCGGCAGCAAAGGCAAAGGTGTCCAATCGGCAGCCCTTTCCCGTCAAGGACAGGAAGGGCGGGAAGTCCTCCAGGAGAGGCAAGAATCCTAGAGGGAGCGGCCGAGGCCGCAAATGCTAGGATTGGCAATCCCCCTGTGTGTCCACCAGTGGGGGGATGCCTGCAGAGTTGCGCGTTCAGGTGGCAGTAACTCGGGGCCGATTCCTGGACGATCTCTGTGATCAGCCAAGGATATCGCGTCCCGTTCACGACATCTCTTCCTCCTCTGACAGCGAATCCAGTGTCGTTGAGCTCCTATGCCATGGGATTGGCAAAGGGGCTAGCCCTTCGGGCAGAAGTCGAAACCATGCTCAAGAAGGATGCTCTCCAAGAGGTCGTCGACGGCTCCCCAGGCTTCTTCAGTCGACTTTCTTGTAAAGAAGGCGTCTGAAGGCTGGAGACCCGTCATCAACCTCTCAGCCCTGAACAAGTTTGTCAAAAAAACTCCGTTCAGCATAACCGCAAGACTTCATGTGCACACTGGATCTAAAGGACGCGTATTTCCAGATCCCAATCCATCCGTCTTCCAGGAAGTACTTGAGATTCAGCCTAGACAACAAGATCTACCAGTTCAAGGTGCTGTGTTTCGGTCTCTCCACAGCACCACAGGTGTTCACCAGAGTGTTCACCCTGATATCTTCGTGGGCACACAGGATCGGCATCCGTCTCCTTCGCTATCTGGACGACTGGCTGATCCTGGCAGACTCGGAGTCGACCCTTCTTCGACACCGAGACAAGCTTCTGGAACTTTGCCAAGATCTAGGGATCATGGTAAATCTCGAGAAGTCTTCTCTGCTTCCATCTCAACGACTGGTATATCTAGGCTTGATATTGGACACCGATCTCCACAAAGCCTTTCCATCAGACGACAGGATAGCAAGGCTGAGGAGGGTCGCAGAACCTTTCCTCAGACGGGAAGAGCTTCCAGCCCAATCTTGGTTACGTCTTCTAGGTCACCTGTCCTCCCTGGCCCATCTAGTTCCAAACGGCCGCCTCAGGATGAGATCCCTACAATGGCGGCTCAAGTCCTGGTGGAGTCAAGGCCATGATTCCCCGGACTTTGTGGTCCCCATAGGGCCTGCGGAACGGACGGACCTGCAGTGGTGGTTGACCGACGGAAACCTTCGAAAGGGAGTGGATTTTCTCGTCCTCCCCCCGAATTTGATGCTGTTCTCGGACGTGTCAAAAGAAGGGTGGGGGGCCCACGTTCTGAACCACAGGATCTCAGGCTGGTGGTCAGAATCAGAAAAGTACCTCCACATCAATCTGCTAGAGATGAAGGCCGTATATCTGGCCCTTCAACAGTTCCAACAGACCCTGGCTGGCCACTCTGTGGTGGTGATGAGCGACAACACCACAGTAGTGGCTTATATCAACAAGCAGGGAGGTACCTTTTCAGAACAGCTATCCCATCGTGCAGTATAGATTCTGAGACGGGCCGAAGTCCACTCGATACCACTATCGGCTCGCTTCATTCCAGGCAAAAGGAATGTGCTCGCCGACAGTCTGAGCAGAGCTTCGCAGATAGTGAGTACCGAGTGGTCTTTGGATCCTCTAGTAGCCAACAAAGTCCTGACTTTGTGGGGTTCCCCGACAGTGGACTTGTTCGCGACAGCCTTGAATTTCAAGCTGCCGCTGTACTGCTCCCCAGTCCCGGACCCCAAGGCACTCTAGCAAGATGCCTTCCAACAACGGTGGGACAACATCGACGTCTACGCCTTCTCACCGTTCTGTCTGATGAGAAGGGTGCTCCTCAACAAGACCAGACTATCGGTCAACCTGTCGATGACCTTGATAGCTCCGCTATGGCATCATGCGGAGTGGTTCCCGGACCTTCTGCAGCTCCTGTCGGAACTCCCGAGAGAACTTCCCCACAACACGAGCTACTCAAGCAACCACACTGCAACATCTTCCACAAAGCCGTAGCTTCACTTCGGCTTCACACCTGGAGACTATCCAGCGTCTCCTCACAGAGAGGCTTTTCGCAACAAGTTGCGGAGAGGATGTCTCGACACCTGCGAAAGGCATCCGCAGGGGTCTACCAGGCGAAGTGGAGAGTCTTCTGTGGTTGGTGTCGTGGGAGGGGTATCTCTCCCCTCGATGCCACTATTCCAGCAGTAGCGGAGTTTCTTGTTTATCTGCGGGAGGAAATGTGCCTTTCAGTCTCGGCGGTGAAAGGCTATCGCTCAGCCTTAAGCCTGGCCTTCAGGCTGAAAGGATTGGACATTTCTTCTTCGCTGGAACTTTCCTTGCTCATACAAAGCTACGAACTTACATGTCCTCCGTCGGAAGTGAGACCTCCTTCATGGAACGTGGTTCGGGTTCTCAGGGCTCTTAAGAGACCTCCATTCGAACCATTACGCCAGGCTTCTGATCGTCACCTGACTTGGAAGACGGTGTTCCTGCTCGCTCTAGCTTCTGCCAAGCGCGTCAGTGAACTTCATGGTCTCTCGTACGACGTCGCCCATTCAAGAGGATTGGGGGAGGTAACGTTCAGGTTCGTCCCTGAGTTTGTTGCCAAGACTCAAAATCCTGGGGTTCCGGACCCACGGTTCGACTCCTTCAGGGTTTCAAGTCTTCGTTCTGTAACAGATGACCCAGACCATCTCCTACTGTGCCCAGTAAGGAGTCTGAGGCATTATCTTAAAAGAATAGCTGCAGTCCGTCCTCGCGTGCAAGCCCTGTTTGTGAGCACGGGAAGGACGAAGATGAGGGTCACCAAGAATACCATTTCACCTTAGATTCGAAGGGTCATCCATCATTCCCTCCCTCTTAATGAGAGAATGCCTTGATGAAGTCATTGAGCTTCAGCACGGCATTTCATTCCCGTGCTGAAACTTGGTGACGGGCAAGAGGGCTCTCGAACTTGGGGAAATTGCTCCCCCAGTTCAAATCTAAATTTCTCTCTTTTACCTTTTTCTTTTTCTCAATATTACTTCGACCTTATCCTAATTTCACAAACTTTCTTTAGTCTTGCTTTCCAAACTCTATAAGAAAAATTTCCCTCATTATATGTGTGTATATATTATGTACATATATTTATTATTTTTTTTTTTTCTTTTCTCCTATGGCTTGGGTGTTTTTATATCCATTGTAGCCCCGGCGGGGATGTTCATACATCCTTTATTGCTGCCTGCTTTGATGAGTGGGAGGAGGTATCACGGTTAGGAGGTGTTTGCATTCAAAGCTATATGTGAGAGTATTGGATGATTTCAGCCATCCCGAAGATGGTTTGGACCTTTTTGGCGGAACTATTCTCAAGTGTTGGGTCTTCGGAATCCAGGGGGATCCAATGCTTGGGGTAGGACTCTCGGCTTTTGGCCGGAAGCCCATCATTATAGATATGGGGAGGATGATTCCATAATTTCTTGGTCTCAGTCCTAACAGGCGGGTTCAGCTTACACCTGTGCCTCTATATCTGTTTTGATGCTATCCTTCGGGTAGGGTATGGAGTGGACCATCTGGGAAGTATACTCTCATTGTGCCGATAGTGGAGAGTGCAAATTTCCTTTCCGACGTGTGATGGCCTAACATTCTCGAGCAGGTACATCAAACTAACTCTTTTCTCTCTCTTTAGTATAATGGATTCTTTAAGGAACGAACCCCCATCCCCTGGATACGCTGACTCTCCCCCGGCACTGTTGACGACCTCTGCTAATGTGATAAGGGATAGCTCTGTTGATGACCTCGGAACGGGAAAGGACCATTCTACTGATATTTCTAAATCGAGTAATTTGGGTAACACGAGGAAACTTCGAATCCTCCATGTTACACAAATTTCAATAGAAACAAATTATGATGATATATGTAAAGCATTTGAATGCTATGGATGCATAAAAGAAATAAGGATGAAACTTGAAGCTGAAACTTGGGATTCATGGATATCTTATAGTAGTTATGACGAAGCATTTAGTGCAATAAGTAATTTGAATAATATTAAAATTAATAACTTGAATGTCGCGGCTGCTCTCTGCGATAAGGTACCAAAAGATTTAGATGTGTACAGGCCTGCCGATTGGTTGGAAAAAGACGCAGATTTAGTCATGCCCTCCCAGAGAAATCCAAAACCACCGATGTGGCTTATAGCTGAATCAAAGGGGGTTACAGGGAATTATTTTAAAATATGCAAATTGATTCAGAAAAAAGTAAGAACTATTGCACCAGGCGATGTATCTCGTTTCGGAAAAAATAGTTTCCTTATTCATGCCAAATCCAGTACACAGTTGGTAATATTGTCCAATATGAAAATAAGTAATGATGACATTAAGTTAAATGTCAAACCCCACCTAAATTTTAGCTACGGAAGGGGCGTAGTTTTTAACAGAGATCTATATGATTTTACAGAGGAGGAGATACTGGCCATGTGTCCATTAAATGTATGGAAAGTTCATAAAGTCCCAGGTACATCAATGATAATCCTTACGTTCCAGGATGCTGATGTACCTTTTCATATTATTATCGAGAACGAAAGGATTAAAGTAAGACCCTTCAAGCAGAAGCCATTGCAATGCTTTAATTGTTTTAAATTTGGGCACCCGTCCAAAGTTTGCAAAAATGAGATGATGTGTGGTATTTGCTCCAAATCTTACCATGGAGAGTGTGCACTTGGAGCCAGGTGTTTAAATTGCAGCTCGAATCACAAATCCACAGACAAGATCTGCGAGCTATATAAGTTGGAGGAAGCTGCCCTCAACAAATCAAACTTAGAACACATAAGTGTGACCTATGCCAAAAGACTATTAAATAAATCAAATACATATGCTAAGGCATTAAAATCAAACCAACCTAGCACTGCCAATAGCTCAAAAAAAAAGTATACTATCTGACAAAATGTCAAATAACGAGGTAACCATTTCACCTCCTGAGGCTTTACCACGGTGTATTAACACTAGGTCATTGCCCATTGCTGTACAGCCTTCAGCCGCCATTACAAAAAGTAATACAAACCTCTCTCAGGCCATGTCCTTGCCTGATCTGATGGAGGTTCCACTTAAGACTAACTTACCTGATGCACCTGTTGTGGGAAAGGTGCAAAAACCTCGAATCCCACCATCTATTAATCGCAAAAGAGAGAGACCTCCATCTCTCTCTCCACCCTCCATTAGAAACGTTAAGGTTATGACATCAAATAAATTTTATGTTTTGTCTGTTGATGTTTCTAATGAACCAGAAGAGGGACTGAATAAATCAGAAATTCAAGTTGAGGTCCACCATCCACCTCAACAAATAGATAAAAAGAATACAAAGAAAAACACAAATGTAAAACCCAACATAACAAGACCACCTCTGAAGAAACCTACTGGTAATAATGTTAAATTAAAAACTGCTAATGGGAAGACCTCATCCAAGATGTCTTCCAGAAATAATCCATAGTTTTCTCCTCCATTTTGCAATGGAACTGTCAGGGTTTGAGGGCGAAATATGAAGAACTTAAGCTCCTAATTCATGAGCATTCCCCCATAATTGTATGTCTACAGGAAAGTATGCTTGATTCTAACACTCCTAGTCCTCGAGAGTATGTTAGCTATAGAACACCATATAATCAACAAGCAGGGAGCCATGGCGGAAGTCTCATGTACATTCGTCGAGATGTTCCCCAAATACCCATGTCTATACGTACAACCCTGCAGGCAGTTGTTGTACAAATTGATATTGGGAGAAAATATACAATATGCTCTCTGTACTTACCTCCAAATGATAATATTTTATATGATGATTTAGCAGAGGTCATTCAACAACTCCCTCAACCTTTTCTCTTACTGGGAGATATGAATGGTAGACATCCTTTATGGGGTGATGTTTTGGCCAACACAAGGGGCAATATTATCTCATCAATTGTGGAGAATGAGGATGTGGGACTCCTTAGTACAGGAGAGCCCACACACTTTCATGTTCAGACAGGTACTTTGTCATGTATTGACCTTTCAATTGCAAGCTCTAACTGCCTTCTTGATTTTGATTGGAGGACATTAGATGATTGGCATACTAGTGATCATGCACCAATCATTATAAACACCAACAAGGGTCCGCCTTTGCAAAGATCGCCACGTTGGAATCTAGACAAGGCAGACTGGGTTAAATTTTCCGAGCTAAGTGAAATCGAAGGGAGAGCAGAACAGTTTGAAAGTGTTGATGATGCCATAGACCTACTGAATGGGACTCTTCATACAGCAGGAGTCAATTCAATTCCCAAAACAACAGGGTTATTCAAACGACGACCAGTCCCGTGGTGGTCTTCAGAACTAACTGCACTCCACAGAGCCACAAGAAGATCTCTAACACGATTGCGTAGACGCAGAACTGATGAGAATTTAACTATGTACAAGAAATGTAGAGCACAGTTCCGTCGTGCCATGAAAGAAGCAAGGCGCCAGTCATGGATGTCTTTTGTTTACTCCATTAACAGTAGAACACCACCATCTTCTGTGTGGAGGAAAGTAAAAAAGATAGCTGGCAAATTCACCCCCAACCCACCACCAGTGTTGAAGGTGAATGGCCAGTATGTAACTGAAGCAAATGAAGTTAGCAATGCCCTGGCTAATCATTTTTCAAATGTATCCAGCAAGTGTGAAGGAGCTCCTGGTCACCAGTATAGGAGCACTGAAAAAAAGAAAATTTTAAATTTTGCAACAAGAAGGGAAGAGTCGTATAATTCTCCTTTCACTGAAAGAGAATTTGATTCCGCACTTGCTCATTGAAGCGATACAGCCCCTGGCCCCGATGGAATTCCATATGCAATGATTAAACATGTACATTTTAATACAAAGCTATTTATTTTAAGCATTATTAATAGAATATGGCATGATCATAGTTACCCTGTGGCAGGATGTCAACAAAAACAAACCCCCACACCTTTGATCACTCTTCTTTCAAAATATCCCACAACACAAACTTTCCCCTTACTTTACTTTAAACTGGACTATTGCACGAAGGGAAAAACAAACAAAACATAACCTTAAAACTATATTTACCGCAACCAAAACAAAAAATCATACATCATTAAACAAACTTAACACAAAAACAGACAAAAATAACACTTTTATATTTATATTATAGCGGTGTGTGTGGGTACACAGAACTCACCAATCACAAAACCTTTACGAATCCAACACCAACAGTCCCCACACAGTAACGAAAAACAGTTAAACACTAAAATAAATCACTTAATACTAAACCCAATCATATACCACAACCCAGCAAAAATATTCAAAGCTTTGGACTAAACATAAGAGAAACCTCTTAATATTTCATATACGTGTGTGGCCACCGTCGTCCACAAACTCCCCACACTGGCAACTCAGTCCTTATCGCCAATTGCCACAAATCCCTGGCAAACAATCACTGCAGTCAATTTGACTGTCCAATAACATTAAAGGTGGTCATCATCATCATCATAATATCATCATCAACAAGAACAAATCTATTTTCAGCCGGGTCGTCAACAATTAAAATTCTTTCAATATCTCGCAGTCTAAATATAAACATCCGCAGTCTTCTCCTAAGTTCATATTATACGGTCCAGGTCGTCATCAATCTATCAAAAATTTAAGTCTCTCCAAAGGAGGAATCTCGGCTCCGAATATAAAAAAATCACTTCACAGCCGGCTTTCAAAGAACAAAAAAACATAACCGACTCCTGCTACAGTCAAAGATCCAATGCTTTCGCCCAAGACATTCATCACCGCCCTATCCTAGCTAAAAAAATGTAAACAAACAACCTCAAATATACCGACAGTCTTCCCCACTACAAACAATCATTCGCTAACTACCCTTGTTCTTCGGCGCGCACCGTGGACACACAAATGCACACACACAAACGCACATACACACATACTCTCTCGCGCACGCGCGATCTAGCAAAACTAAAGCAAATGAAATTCTCTCTCTCTCTCTCTCTCTCTCTCTCTCTGACAAAACTAAAGCAAAAAAACACTCTTTCTCTCTCTCTCTCTCTCTCTCTCTCTCTCTCTCTCTCTCTCTCTCTCTCTCTCTCTCTGACAAAACTAAAGCAAATAAACACTCTTTCTCTCTCTTGCGGTTTGACAAAACTTAAGTAAATAAACACTCTCTCTCTCTCTCTCTCTCTCTCTAATGACAAAGCTAAAGCAAATAAAATGTCTCGATTTAACAATACTAAAACAACTCTCTCTCTCTCTCTCTCTCTCTCTCTCTCTCTCTCTCTCTCTCTCTCTCTCTCTCTCTCTCTCTCTCTCTCTCTCTCTCAATTTGGCAAAACAAAAAAAATAAATTAAAATAAAATTAATCCTCCACAACCCAAGTGTTTGGGAACTAGCCATTATTTTAGCCTTTTTAAAACCCGGTAAAGACAAGTTTTTAGCAGCATGTAAAATCATGGAGAAGATGGTCAATGCAAGGCTGATATGGTACCTTGAAAAGAAAGGTATTTTATCACCGATTCAATGTGGATTCCGAAAAATGCACTCAACGACTGATGTGTTGATACGACTTGAGTCTTCTATTTGTGAAGCCTTTGCTTCCAAACAGCACCATGTTACAGTCTTTTTTGACCTTGAAAAGGCATATGATACCACATGGAGATATGGTATTCTTAAAACCATTCATGAATTGGGATTGAGAGGAGAGCTGCCACTATTTATTCAGGCATTTCTTTTACGTAGAGTTTTTCAAGTGAGAGTGGGGGAAACTCTATCAGAGAGTAAGTGCCAGGAAGAAGGAGTTCCTCAGGATAGTGTGCTGAGTGTAACCCTTTTTGCACTAGCAATTAATGGGATATCCTCAGCCATTCCCCAGGATGTTCTCTCAACATTATTTGTGGATGATCTCTCAATATCATTTGCTGGCACTAGAATGGCAATGGTTGAGAGAAAAATCCAACTCTCTATTGATAAAATTATCCAGTGGGCTGACATGAATGGATTTAAGTTCTCGACAAGTAAAACTACCATTGTCCATTTTGTCGTATCCGGGGAGTACATCCAGACCCGGATATATACATTAAAGGTCAACGGATACCATGTGTATCGGAAACCAAATTTTTAGGTTTGATATTTGACTGTAGACTTACATGGGTTTCTCACCTAAAAGCGCTAAAAGCTAAATGTGTTGAAGCTCTGAATATCTTAAAAGTATCGTCCCATACATCATGGGGGGCAGACCGCAATACTATTTTAAAATTCTACAAGGCCTTAATTTTTTCCCAAATTAGCTATGGTTGTGAGGTATATTCTTCAGCCACCCCAAGCCGGTTAAAAATATTAGACTCGATACATCATGCAGGTATTAGATTGTCTACTGGAGCTTTTAAAACCTCGCCTATCCCAAGTCTCCTTGTTGATGCTGGAGAGTTACCTCTAGACCTTTACCGAATGTCTTCCATTCTTCGGTATTGGTTTAGATTGCAAAGAATCCCTAACTCTCTAGCCTTTCAGACTGCAAGCCTTGTAAGACACGCATCATACTTTGAGTTGCACCCAAAATCTCCTCAACCTTATGGCTTTCGGGTGAAACGATTATTAAATAGTCTGGATATAATTAGAAATAAGGTACTTCCATTCAAGGTATCATCAACGCCTCCATGGAAGTTACCAGAGATATCTTTTTGTAAATATTTTATTGGAGATAAGAAGAATATGTCAGACCTAGAAGCCAGGTCTCTTTTTAATGAACATGTTAAAGAACATAGAGGATCAACTTTTATCTATACTGATGGCTCCAAATCTGATGCTGGCGTTGGATTTGGAGTACATAGTAATGGTTTTAATTGTAGAGGTGCACTTCCTCTGACCGCTTCCATATTTACTGCCGAACTGTATGGCATATTAACCGCTATTGAGAAAATTGCGTTGGAGAAGGAGGGTAATTTTACAATTTTTAGTGATGCAAGGAGTGTCCTTCAAGCTATGGAAGTTTTTAATTCTAATAACCCTCTAGTTTTAAAGATTTTAGAATGGCTCTTCCTTATTGGACGGAGAGGTATAACAGTTCAATTTTGTTGGGTTCCAGCACATGTAGGTGTGTCCGGGAATGAGAAGGCAGATTCACTGGCTAAGGAGGCTGCATCCGAGTTGCTGCCAAGAAGGTATCCCATTCCCTGTAATGATTTCTTACCTGACATCAAGAAATTGGTTTGCAATAAATGGCAACAGCAATGGGATAGTCAAGATGGCAATAAAATGAGGGAAGTAACAAATGACATATCTCCTTGGAGGTATAATATGATGCCCCGAAAATGGGAGACGTCTCTTTGTCGTCTCCGTATTGGTCACACTCGGTTGACACATGAGTTTCTGCTGAAGGGCCAACACCAACCATATTGTGACAACTGTTTAGTACCTCTAACAGTAAGGCATTTTTTGACCGAATGCCCCAATTATAACAACTTGCAGAATAGATATTTGTTTGAGGCTCGAGGTGAGGGTGGCAGGTTCATCCTTGCCAAGATTCTTGGAAATGATGTGTCCTACCATGCAAGTGGCATTTTTAGATTTCTTTCAGAAGCAGGTCTTCTGAAAAATATTTAACTTATGACATTCAATTTTTATGATTTTAATTGAATACTCTTTAATTTTTTATTTTATTTCATTTTTATTTTCATATACATAAATTAAATGTTACCGGCGTCAATGACCTTAGATGTCAGGATGCCTGAAAACTTTAAATCATTCATTCATTCATTCCATCATTCCCTGAATCCAGACCCTCCTCTGTCACGTCGCCCTAGAGCACACGATGTCAGAGGCATCGCAACGTCCCTGGCATTCAAGAGAAACTTCTCTGTGACGCAGGTGCTACAAGCTGGGGTCTGGAAGCGTCAAACGACCTTCACAGCCCACTACCTGCAGGACGTGACCCACAGGAGCCTCGATACCTTCTCTATTGGCCCTGTGGTGGCTGCACAACAACTGGTCTAACCTCAGGCTCCTTAATGGACAGGTAGCAGAAGGTTGAGGGCATTGTTACCCGGTTTTAGACTGCATGAATGAAATAGTATGTCTGGCCCTTACTCTTTTCTTCATCCTCCCCTCTCTTGGGGAAAGCAGCATCCTGGGTTCTCTGCATAGCTGACCTCAAACCACTGCAGGTAAACCATGCTTCCTTGTGCTCCTAGTATTAAGTATTATACTGTCGCGTCCCCCATACCCTGACGAGGTGGTATTGGGAACGTCCTAACCTAGATTTCCATCTAAAGGACTCCAGGTCAACTTCCTAGGACGAGTCACACTTCTTTCCTTCACACACAAGCTTATGTAGGCCGTACGTTCCTTGCGAAGCAAGGAATTTGTGAGGAGCAGGGACACTTTTTCTCGAGTGCTGCTCACTCAGATTCTGAGTCCCCGGGCAAAGCCAAAGCCAGTAAAGCTGGGACTTTCCACCCTACCTAAGGGTTAAGTCACCCCATGTAAATAGCGTGGTTTGTATTTCGTTTACGGAACAAATGACATTCGGAGATAATTTGTATTTTTCCTAACCATACAAACCGCAGCTATTTACACATATTTGCCCTCCAGCCCTGTCCCCCGTGAAGTCCTACCTCTAAGCGAAGTGAATCAGTTCACCGGTGTGTGAGGGGATAGGGGTAGCTAGCTACCCCTCCCCTACCCCCTCTCTAACTAGCGAGAGGGTAGTTAACCCTCGTTAAAAATCTAATGGCTCGTCATTTCAGCTACGCCGAAAGTAATACCCCATGTAAATAGCTAAGGTTTGTATGGTTAGGAAAAATACAAATTATCTCTGAATTTGTCATTTTTCCCAACAATACAAACGTTTAGCTATTTATACAAACTTTTCCGCCAGCCCTATGGCCCCTTGAAGCCCTACCTTCAAGCAAAGTGAGCTAAATCACAGTGTGTGAGTGGTAGGGGGTAGCAAGCTACCCCCCTACCCCTGTTAACTAGCGGAATGGGTAGTTAACCCTCACTAAAATTTTAATGGCTCGTCCTTTCAGCTTCGCCGAAAGTAATACCCCTGATAAATAGCTAAAGGTCTGTATCGTTAGGGAAAATACAAATTATCAACAAATTTGTTATTTCCTTTTATTCTTCATTTATAACAAATGATACCAGCATCAATGACCGTAGATGTCAGGATGCCAGAAAATTCTCAATCAATCAATCACTCCTCCCAGGTGTGCCGACAAAGACAGACAGCGACCTTGAATTAACTGTAATCTTGATGCAAGCTCCAAAGGAGTTGGTTCTGCCTACTTCCCATAGAAAGGCAGACAGTTCCCAGCTGGTTAGGAGTGAGTCTGACAATTTTTCAGACAAGGTCCCGGTGAGAGACGAAACCCTAAGGACATTGTGGCTGTCTTTAGGGTTAGATGGCATCCCGTCTGTGGAGAGGCTTATGTTTGCTAAACTTTAAACTTCCTCATCAGCCAACCTTTCTCAAGCTGCCCCCACAGAGGAGAAGGCAGATGTGAATCCCTTAGTTCTGCTGGAGACCTTGGAAGGTGCAGTTGATGACAGATCCTCACTTTCTGCATTTACCTTGCTTCTATGGTCATGAATAATTCACGTCTCACTAGGGCTAAGAGAAGCGAAAACTTGCACCACTCCCCGAGGTGATGTGCCTCCCAAGTTTAGCTTTTCTCACCCTTTTCATACTAAGGTTATCCTTGACCGTCTAAATCCAGGACAAGAAATTCGGTATGCTTCCACTTCCCTTCTGGCACACTGCCACCTCTTCAAGTACTTGTCTATTAAAGTAATGCTTGACTTTCTTCCTATGAGTGTGTGCTCTCTTGTAGAAAGCTTGGGATTGTGCTATTGCATGCCCTCAGTTTGACATGTCTTTGAGAAAATCTATTAAGTTATATCAGCCGCAGAGGCACACTTATTTTGATTGGTGAAAATCTTTAGAGGTTCTGTAATTTAGATCAATTTGTATAATGCTGTAATGTATTGCTAAAGCTCTACATTTCTTGGTTGATGAGAAGTAATTTTCAGGACCAGCAATTAAATGCTACACTTCAATGCTTAATTCAGTCTTTAGGCATATAGGATTTGGCATGTAAACTTTAGGTAACATCAGAGATGTTTTCATATCTTTCATTATTGAAAAACCTATACTCGTAATTATAATATTTAGAGTTTAGAGGGCTTTTTAAGTTTCTAAGAGATCTATGAACCATTTAATAGAATAGGTTTCAAAGAACTTATGGTGAAGTATCTTTTAACTTTTGGCATTGCCATTGTCATATGTATATAGTTCATTTAATTGATAGCAATTCAGAATACTGTATAGGTTTTGTTGTTATATTAGAGATTTGAAGGCTTACTTGAATAGATATTTGGGGAAAGTTCCTAATTTTTTTTTTTTTGTGAAATTAGGTTACCCACTCATCCCCTATCTAGGAATACTAAATGTCTCTTATCATTAAGATTCTTGTTACTCAGGCGTATGCAGAGTTAGGGAGTCGTCTCAAGCCATTTTGAAAGTTAGGGCTTATGATATTAGGGGTTAGCAACCTCTCGTAATTTAATTTCGAAATTACCTTTTGGAAGGGCCCTGTCTACAATTCAGTATTGCATCAAGTTGGTATTGTATTTGCTAAGCAGTATTTGAGAGAAGCTTTATATTTGCTTATAAGGATTGTTGGACTCTTTAGGTCCTATTGTTTTGTTTTAGAAGTGTAAATAAAATTAATTTTGGATGTAATGCTTCACTCAATATAGGTTTTTGTACAACATTCTTCTAAGGTTGTTTTAAAACTCCAGATTTTATTACTTAAGGAACTGTAAATCTGTTGGTGGGGATTATATAGCTAAGGTTGTTCCTTATGTTATTAAATCTGTAGGTGAGAATTACATAGCTAAGGTGATTCTCTATATCCTAACGCATTTTCTTAATTGGTCGGTTAGTTAAGAAAAGCAAGGTTTATTGTTAAGTTTCATCCGTGGTAAGTTCAAGTATGAAATTATAAGTATGAAGTAAGATTTGTAAGGAAAATTTTTTAAATTCATGGTGAAGCCTATTTTTGATATTATCACTGTCCTACCTCCTAAGAAATGTGGTATTCAGCCTTATGAAATAAATTTTTGATAACAACTGTTATTTTGATACTTTTGGTATACTTGGGTAGACTTTAACAACTTCGGTATGATGAGAGTCAGCTTGGTAGGTCTTGTGAATATATGAGTGCAGTATCCACTCAGTTGTCTGTCTCAAAATAGCATGGATAATTACCAGAGGGGAGGGTAAAGGGGATGTGAAATAGTTTTTATTCCAAGGATAAGAAGTTCAGGTTTTTTAGTTACTACCCTTGTGTCTCACAGGTATGAAAAATAAATTTTATTATAATTCTAAATCTGTTTTTTCATAATCTGACCTTCATTATACTATCATATTTATCCTAGTTCTCCAGACTTACGGGAGTAAGTAAGGAATGTTTATTTTGTTTTGAGGAAGTGTCTAGCATAATGGAGAAAGCTTTTGTAGTGAAGACACAGTCAATTAACAGATATTTTTCAATATTAATCTTACCCGATAATCATGTAGCTGTCAACTCTGTTGCCGACAGAAATCTACGGTCGGGATACGCCAGCGATCGCTATACAGGTGGGGGTGAACACCACAGCGCCATCTGTGGTCAGGTACTCCAGTACTTCTTGTCAACACCACCTCAAATTTTTCCTCTGTCGTGCCTCCGGCTAGACCTACATGGATACGCTGTTGATTCTGGAGTTATTGCTCACGATTTGGTGATGTATTTGCTCTAGAGTTTAGCCTTCGCTATTCAGGAAGCTTTATCATTAGCTTAGCAAGTTTTTGAAATTGATTTAATTTTGGTGACGAAGAGAGTATGAACTCTCTTTCACTTTTAATGGCCGACCCTTCCCTTAGACGGAAGTGTTGGTGTCGAAGAGAGTATAGACTCTCTTTCTTAATTTTGCTTAACAAAAGTTATAGATTTATTTTATATCTCTCCGCCTTTTATAGGCCTCTTCGATTAACTTCCTTTTATTATAAACTTATTAAAATTAATTTTTATATTTGTTTATATTCGACCTTTCCTAATAGTAGGCGGTCTTTTCTTGGAACCGAAGTTAATTAACATTGAGCCCGTCATTTCGTTTTTAGCTGTTAACATATTATGCTATTTTAATATTTTTGAAAGAATTTCTTTGATAGTCTCGTACTGTTTTCAAAGTTGAACTAACGTTTTGTTTTGTCTCTGCAGTTGTTGACGTTCAGAACGTTCAACTTGCGCTCTATCGTTACGATAGAGAGAGAGTATTCACGGTGTCACGTTGCAGTAAGAGTAGAACGATTCTAGCGTTTTGTTCATTCTTTCTTAGCTTAAATGGTTTTAATTCTAATAAAGGAACTTGTTATTTGGGAAATCTTTCAGTTTTTTTTTTTTTCCTTTAACAATAATATGTTTTAACGATATATATAATTGGGCTCATCTCTCAGGTTCTAAGTCAAGAGAGAGAGAGAGAGAGATAGAGACGGAGGGAGAGAGAGGAGGATAAACGTTTCGTTCAAGCGGGTAACGTTGTTATCGTTTTTGCTCTTCTCCCTAGTCTCTTTAGGGGAAGAAGGTAAACGTTTCTAGAGTTTTATTCTTGTTCTCAGGCTTTATGCGGTGAGAGATTTTAAACGTAGTTTATTTGATCTAGTGTTTAGTCTCTTTTCCAGCCACTGAATTATTTATCTTTCATTATGTTTTTCTGTTACATTGTAATACTGTTTTCGCAATTACTAACTTTTAATGAAGGATAGAATTGCGTGTTTCAGGTACAAACCACTTAAAGTTTCGAGTTCAGTGAAATAAGTGCAAACAGAAAATCAAAAGTGATAAAGTGATAAGCGCAAAGTGTTACAGTGTTGCGTTCGAGGGTTCGTCTGTTCGTGCCAGTTGTTCGCCTAGTCTGGGACCTCTTACAAGCTCCCAAGCCCAGGGGAGAAGTAACGTCGAAGGACTTATGGGTTCATCAGGCCTTGATCGACGAACAGACGTTTCCCTCCGTGGTTTCGGGTGTTACCAACTCACGTAGCCGACGTGATCACCCCACCCACACAAAGACGAGAGAGCCCTTTTATTCCTCGTCTGCGGAAGAGGTTTCTCGCAGAAACCATGGACCAAATCTTGCAGCTTTTAAGTGCAAGTCGGTCCCTTCCGCGCAAGTCCAACTCCTAGGTGGTGCCATTAGCACTGGGTCAGTTCGGACTTGCTGCAGTACGACAACTGCACACCTCCCAGAGAGGCAAGGTGGTATCGCAACAGGCAGTAACTCCGTCTGTTGCCGCACCAGCTGTTTTAGATTCTTAGTCTCAACGGACAGTAGCTCCGTTTGTTGTTGTCTTTCTTAAACTCTAGTGGCCCTGCCAGACGTATGATGTTGAGGCTCCTCCTGCCTCCATGCGTGAGCTGCCGCATTGGGAGTTGCCAGGTACCAGCGCTATGCAGCAACCTCCACTTTCCTTGAGGCAGGAGCCTCATGCTATGCGGCAACCGCCTCAACTCTTGAGGCAAGAGCCTCAACTCTTGAGGCAAGAACCTCAACTCTTGAGGCAAGAGCCTCAACTCTTGAGGCAAGAACCTCAACTCTTGAGGCAAGAGCCTCAACTCTTGAGGCAAGAACCTCAACTCTTGAGGCAAGAGCCTCAACTCTTGAGGCAAGAACCTCAACTCTTGAGGCAAGAACCTCAACTCTTGAGGCAAGAGCCTCAACTCTTGAGGCAAGAACCTCAACTCTTGAGGCAAGAGCCTCAACTCTTGAGGCAAGAACCTCAACTCTTGAGGCAAGAACCTCAACTCTTGAGGCAAGAGCCTCAACTCTTGAGGCAAGAACCTCAACTCTTGAGGCAAGAGCCTCAACTCTTGAGGCAAGAGCCTCTCTCTGCGCAGCCACCTCCTCAACCCTTGAGGCAGACGCAACTCTTGAGGCAGGAACCTCATGCTATGAGGCAGCCGCCTCAACGCATGCAGCAACCGCATTCTTCACAGCATGAGCCTCTCTCTGCGCAGCTACCTCCTCAACCCTTGAGGCAGACGCAACTCTTGAGGCAGGAACCTCACAGGAGCCTCATGCTATGCGGCATCCTCCTCAAACCATGAGGCAGGAGCCTCATGCTATGCGGCATCCTCCTCAACCCATGAGGCAGGAGCCTCATGCTATGCGGCAGGAGCCTCATGCTATGCGGCAACCTCCTCTACCCATGAGGCAGCCTCATGCTATGCGGCATCCTCCTCAACCCATGAGGCAGGAGCCTCATGCTATGCGGCATCCTCCTCAACCCATGAGGCAGGAGTCTCATGCTATGAGGAGCCTCATGCTATGCGGCATCCTCCTCAAACCATGAGGCAGGAGCCTCATGCTATGCGGCAACCACCTCAACCCATGAGGCAGGAGCCTCATACTATGCGGCATCCTCCTCAACGCATGCGGCATGAGCCTCATCCCTTGCAGCATGAGCCTCATCCCATGCAGCATGAGCCTCATCCCATGCAGCATGAGCCTCATCCCATGCAGCATGAGCCTCATCCCATGCAGCATAAGCCGCACCCCATGCAGCATAAGCCGCACGCCATGCAACATGCTCTGCTTACCTTACAGCATGCTCTACATACAGCATGCTCTGCATACAGCATGCTCTGCATACCTTACCGCATGCTCCTCAGTCACACATCTTTGGTTGTTGCCAACTCACTAGACTGTCAAGCAGTTTCATAACGTTGCCTTCTAGTCTGCTGCTTTTGCACCAGTGAAACCCTCACTGAGAGAACTTAGCTTTTCTCGGATATGGTTCCTGTAGATGAGAAAGTGCTATTCTCCCTCCTTCTGATATTCCCTTGAGGACTCTGTCATTTGGAGAGGAGCCTTTAGCTGCTTAGCCTCCTATGGACTTTTATTTAAGCATAACATGCTTCCAGGGAGGGTAATGGTTCCACTTCAGTCGCTAACCCCGTCTGTTACCACACCTGCTCCCATAGACCTTGAGCTTTGTTGCAAGACATGCAGTCCAAGCTTAGTCCTTGTTAGAGGATTTTTTGTTTACGGAGTCAGTGTGTCACTGGGAAGACGTTCAACAACCAGCAGAAGTGACTTGTTGTGACGCAGTGCGGCAACCTCAGCAACCCGATAAGGAGTTGTCTGTACGACCCAGACAGTCTAGACAGCTTCGGGTTGTCGCTGTACTTCCTCGCTTCCCCATGGTTGACAGTTCACAGACTGTGCAGCAGTACCATGATCTTGTGTCCGGCTCCGTCAGACGACTAGCTTTTAAGAGCTCCCACAAGTCGTCGCTGTCTGGAGATTCTCAGATGGACTATGGATCTGACCAAGGAACTGGGCCTCCTGGTCAATTTTGATGAGTCCCAGCTCGTCCCATCCCAGACCCTTGTCTACCTGGGTATGGATCTTCAGAGTCGAGCTTTTCGGGCTTTTCCGTCGGCCCCAAGGATCTACTAAGCCCTAGATTGCATCCAGAGCATGCTGAGAAGGAACCGATGCTCAGTCAGGTAGTGGATGAGTCTAACAGGGACACTTTCATCGCTGGCCCTGTTCATCGAGTTAGGGAGACGCCACCTCCGCCCCCTTCAGTATCATCTAGCGGCTCACTGGATAAAGGACATGACGCTAGAGACGATCTCAGTTCCTGTTTCCGAAGAGAGGAGGTCTACTCTCACGTGGTGAAAGAACAGCTTTCTTCTCAAGGAAGTCTACCTTTGGCTGTTCAGAAACCCGACCGCCGTCTCTTCTCTGACGCATCAGACACGGGCTGGGGTGCGACTTTGGACGGACAGGAATGCTCGGGAACATGGAATCAGGAGCTAAGGACACTTCACATCTATTGCAAGGAGCTGTTGGCGGTTCATCTGGCCTTGATAAACTTCAAGTCCCTCCAGCTTAACAAGGTGGTGGAGGTGGACTCTGACAACACCACAGCCTTGGCTTACATCTCCAAGCAGGGAGGGACTCATTCGTGGAAGTTGTTCTAGATCGCAAGGGACCTCCTCATCTGGTTAAAAGATCGAAAGCTCACGCTGGTAACGAGGTTCATTCAGGGCGATATGAATGTCATGGCAGATCACCTTAGCCGGAAGGGTCAGGTCATCCCCACAGAGTGGACCCTTCACAAGAATGTTTGCAGCAGACTTTGGGCCCTGTGGGGTCAGCCAACCATAGATCTGTTCGCTACCTCGATAACCTAGAGGCTCCCGTTGTATTGTTCTCCGATTCCAGACCCAGCAGCAGTTCACGTGGATGCTTTTCTGCTGGATTGGTCCCATCTCGACCTGTATGCATTCCCGCCGTTCAAGATTGTCAACAGGGTACTTCAGAAGTTCGCCTCTCGCAAAGGGACACGGCTGACGTTGGTTGGCTCCGCTCTGGCCCGCGAGAGAATGGTTCATAGAGGTACTGCAATGGCTGGTCGACATTCCCAGGACTCTTCCTCTAGGAGTGGACCTTCTACGTCTACCTCACGTAAAGAAGGTACATCCAAACCTCCACGCTCTTCGTCTGACTGCCTTCAGACTTTCGAAAGACTCTCAAGAGCTAGGGGCTTTTCGAAGGAGGCAGCCAGAGCGATTGCCAGAGCAAGGAGGACATCCACTCTCAGAGTCTATCAGTCTAAAGGGGAAGTCTTCCGAAGCTGGTACAAGGCCAATGCAGTTTTCCTCATCCAGTACCACTGTAACCCAGATTGCTGACTTCCTGTTACATCTAAGGAACGTAAGATCCCTTTCAGCTCCTACGATTAAGGGTTACAGAAGTATGTTGGCAGCGGTTTTCCTCCACAGAGGCTTGGATCTTTCCACCAACAAAGATCTACAGGACCTCCTTAGGTCTTTTGAGACCTCAAAGGAACGTCGGTTGTCCACTCCAGGCTGGAATCTAGACGTGGTCCTAAGGTTCCTTATGTCATCAAGATTTGAACCTCTCCAATCAGCCTCTTTTAAGGACCTCACATTAAAAACTCTTTTCCTCGTGTGCTTGACAACAGCTAAAAGAGTAAGTGAGATCCACGCCTTCAGCAGGAACATAGTTTTCACATCTGAAACGGCTACATGTTCCTTGCAGCTCGGTTTTTTGCTAAAACGAGCTTCCTTCACGTCCTTGGCCTAAGTCGTTCGAGATCCCAAGCCTGTCCAACTTGGTGGGGGACGAACTGGAGAGAGTACTTTGCCCAGTTAGAGCTCTTCGGTACTATCTAAAAAGGTCATAACCTTTACGAGGACAATCAGAAGCCTTATGGTGTGCTATCAAGAAGCCTTCTCTTCCAAGGTCTAAGAACTCAGTTTCTTACCTATTCAGGCTCCTGATTAGGGAAGCACATTCTCATCTGAAGGAAGAAGACCTTGCTTTGCTGAAGGTAAGGACACATGAAGTGAGAGCTGTGGCTACTTCAGTGGCCCTCAAACAGAACCGTTCTCTGCAGAGTGTTATGGATGCAACCTATTGGAGAAGCAAGTCAGTGTTCGCATCATTCTATCTCAAAGATGTCCAGTCTCTTTACGAGAACTGCTACACCCTGGGACCATTCGTAGCAACGAATGCAGTAGTAGGCGGGGGCTCAGCCACTACATTCCCATAATCCCATAACCTTTTTAACCTTTCTCTTGAATACTTTTTATGGGTTGTACGGTCGGCTAAGAAGCCTTCCACATCCTTGTTGATTTGGCGGGTGGTCAATTCTTTCTTGAGAAGCGCCGAGGTTAAAGGTTGTGATGAGGTCCTTTAGTATGGGTTGCAGCCCTTTATACTTCAGCACCTAAGAGTCGTTCAGCATCCTAAGAGGACCGCTACGCTCAGTAAGGAAGACGTACTTAATAAAGGCAGAGTAGTGGTTCAAGTCGTCTTCCTTACCAGGTACTTACCAGGTACTTATTTATTTTATGTTATTTTTGAATAACTAATAAAATAAAATACGGGATACTTAGCTTCTTTGTTAACATGTATGCTGGTCTCCACCCACCACCCTGGGTGTGAATCAGCTACATGATTATCGGGTAAGATTAATATTGAAAAATGTTATTTTCATTAGTAAAATAAATTTTTGAATATACTTACCCGATAATCATGATTTAATTGACCCACCCTTCCTCCCCATAGAGAACCAGTGGACCGAGGAAAAAATTGAGGTGGTGTTGACAAGAAGTACTGGAGTACCTGACCACAGATGGCGCTGTGGTGTTCACCCCCACCTGTATAGCGATCGCTGGCGTATCCCGACCGTAGATTTCTGTCGGCAACAGAGTTGACAGCTACATGATTATCGGGTAAGTATATTCAAAAATTTATTTTACTAATGAAAATAACATTTTTATTTTATTAGAGAACGAATTAAGTATTCTTTTAGAAATTCACCTCTTAACAAAATTTTTTAGCTATAAGGAATAAGGTAAAAAAATAGGTTTGTGTTGATGAAATAAAAATTATCCACCATCAGTACTTTCCGTAATGTTTGAAAATGATTATGTTGTATTGCCTCTCAGGAATGGGGGATGTTGTTCAAAATGTATCATATGGAGTAGGAGGAGCTGTTCATGAAGTCACCTCTGGAGTTAAACGATTGCTTACTTCCCCACCAAATACTTTGGATGACCTAGAAGAGGATATGGATGAAGATGAACACCCTGGTGTTCTTCCACCCACTCCACGAAATGCCACGTCACCCTATCTAGATCATCCTCAAAGTGACCAGTAAGTTAGTTTGTATTCGTTTTAAAGGAAACCCATCAGTTTACATTGTCCAATCTTGTGGCCAAGAGCCCATTTTAGACATCCACTTATGGAGAACAGTAAGATTCCCACTTCACTAGTCAGGTATCTGGGTAGGTCAGTACCTATAGTGGTGTTTACTCTTTTCTCCCTTTGATGTATCCATCAACTTATATTTTGTATTTCAACTTATTTCTCATAAATTTTGTTATTCAGATTTACCTCAGTTTTTTTCTTAAAAGACTGGATATTGCTCTCATAAAAAGTTCTCTTAGATATTTTTAGTTAATATTGTCACCTGATGTAAGTATGCCTGTTATCCCTTAAGCAACCGTAATTCATCGTTACCATGAATGTTAGCAATCATAGGTGTTAGTTTTTTGTAAATTAATACCAGAGTTTTTAGAATTAAAAATGAGTTTTGATGAAGGACAAATATGTAATTGGTGAGGTACTGTGTGGTCTCCAAGGAATTGACTGTGTCTATAGTACTGGTCCAAGTCCCTTGGTGTAGTAATTGGCAAAAATGCAGGTTGGTCAAAGGGGAAAGATTAATCTTCTTACCAGAGAGTCTTTATTTGGTAAGCTGTATAATCAGCCTTGAAATAAAAAAAAAAAAACTCATAATCCCTTTTTTCATCATCTTGCTTACAAAGGAGTTGAGTTCCAGGATTCTGGTCTGATAAAAGTTGTGGCATGAAGGATGTTTTAACCAACTGAGATCTCTTGAGATTATGCTCTGCTCCCCTAGGGAAAAGTTCCAATGTTCCCAATTCGAAATCTCTTTGCCTTTCTGTGACCTACGAGCCCCACTGTTTTCTTTGGAATATCTCCAGTAGCCTCCCCTTGCTTTATAAACAAAGTTTGACTGTCTAAGGAAACCTATGTGTAGGCTGAGGCATGGGATGAGAAATAGGAGCTAGCCTCTTTTCCAATTGCATTTGAGCCTGGTGCAGCATTGTAAAAGAAGGCATTCTTCTTTCTTAAGAAAGCCGAAAACATGTCTTCCATTTTTCTGGAAATGAAGTGGTCATTATCTCTGCATTGGCTTTGACTTGTTGATTAGGGTTTGGGGAAGAGGGCTTAGACTTCCAGTCATCAGCAGCATTAACCCCAAGAAGCCTGGTGCTGCTTTCTCCTTGGCAATGTACAGTAGGTCCAATTAAACATACACTTACAAAATAAACTTGTTTTATTCTTATTAAAGACCTGTTCAGCATGGTAATCCTTCCTTAATTATATCAGCTAACATATTAGGATACACGCTTGCTGCTTTCTCATCACCAGTAGTAGCTTCACCTTGAACTTTAGGGTTTTGATAATAAACCACTTGAACCAACCCCTACTAGCCACAAACGTTTCACTATCACTCTCTTCCCACTTTTTACATCCAAATTCCTCAAACAATTATTCTTCTTTCTCTTGAATTAACAGAAGTCTCACTGGAATTACTGGTTGACAATGGCCCTGCAACCAAAGAACTAACAGTTGCTCCATTTCAATATTAAGACCACTGCAGCTTCATGATTACTTGTACTGTCGATTTCATAGGCGCAGATCCCATCACATCCTCAGAGTTACAATCTTTAACTTTGGTAATCATCTTGACAGTTCAGCAGCTTGGTTGGAGTATGCAGCTAATGATTTTCATTGTTTCTTCCATTCTTTGCCCATTTTCTAAAGTCTAATTTCTTTTCTATGGCTATAGTTTTCCTTTTCTTTGAAGTATTACTGGGAGCCATAATGAAAGGCTAAAAGTTACCAAAAAAGTTAATGTAAAAAGCTCAGGGAACAGCAATCCAGAAGTGCATGCCAGTAGAAACTGAGCAACTGTGTTCTTTTTTTCTGGTGCCATGTTATGCCATTTAATTTTGCTTCTAATAGGCACACTATTCTTCTGTCATATTCAAATGAAATTGTCCACGTATTTGTATTGTATATACGATGCAATTGTCTGAAGCTGAAACATTTTATGTCAATAACTTCATAACTTGATGACTTACAGTTAGTTCTTTTATTCAATTGCCAAGTGTATAACATTCATCTACTTGTATTACCAATCGTATAACATTCATATACTTGTATATAATATGCTATAGTACATGCCATCTATACTGATGCAGGAGAGGAATTTTATGAAAGTATTTGTATGGCACTGACATATGAGCAAATGTCAAATGAGTTTTATCTCGTCTCATGGTTTATAATGTAAATAAGATTCACTTTTTGTTCATGAAATGTTTATTATCACTTGGAAGGCATCACATGACAATGATAATATCTGCAATGAAAGATAGCATGATGAGAAATAAAATGGCATTTGCATCGGCAGTCAAAATAAGTTCAATATGAAATTACACTGACACCTAATAGCATATATGGGTCAGTTAGTAAATTCACAGTATACACAGCTAGCTAATGAACCATTTGCTGCTAGCATATAATAGATAATAAAGTTTAGCTAAAGTCTATAGACAATAATACTGTACCATATACGCAGCGAGTAAATGAGCTGCCAAACTGAAACACTGTTTGCTTACATTCTCACAAATGAGCGCCAATGTATAGATGACGCAATACACATAAATGAAATAGGATCCTATAATGCACATAATGTATAGACGACACAATACACATAAATGAAATAGGATCCTATAATGCACATGAATGAAATAGGATCATATAATAATTATAACATGTACAACAGATATGAATAGACAATCCTCTACCTCCTCCCAAGTTTTTTTTTGGGGTACTAATAAGAAAACTCAAAAACAAAACTGAACATGTTAGAGCAATATATGAAAACTACTTTATAAAAGCATATTAGCTATGTGGCTATGGAGCCTAGCTGAATGAAAAATATAATATTATTAAGATAAATAAAGGGTGGAAAAGTATTGGTCTGCAAAAACGAATCAATACGTATTACAATCATAGTCAGTCAAGTAGGCAGGCTTCTTGCGCAGCCTCTGAGGACGATCCGGAAGGGCACTTGGGGGAGCTTGAAAGAAATTATCAGGAGAGGCATCAGGGTGTGCATCATGTAGTGCTGCGTCAGGTGCCTGTGGGTGGTGAACAGGTGTTATGGGAGATTGAGGACGTGGTGATGGGGGTGGTGTGGCATCTGTGGGAGATGTAGGCGCAGGGTATGGCACTTCCAGTCGATCAGTAGAGTGCGGTTCTGTATCAGGTTCTGGTGGCGATGATGGGCGTTGACGTGATTTCTCGTGCTGGGGAATTGGGTATCCAATGGTTAATCGTGGTCGTCTTGGAATAGCAGGGATGTATTTCCTCAGAAATTGTCTGTTGCGAAGAGTAGCCCTTCCAGAGCCATCGACCCTGACAATGTACTGATCGAATTGACGCACTTCGGACACAACGCCTGTTTTGTCCCATTTTAATGGGTTCGGACCTGTCTGGTTTTGGATGCGGACGTTGTCGCCAACTCTCAATGGCGGGGGCCGCTTAGTGTGCTCGGTCCAGTACTCGGCCATTCTCATATGGCGATTCCGGAGTGCTTCCTCGCGTTGTGCGAGGGTGCTTCTCCAAGTGGGATGGGGGTTGTATTTTCCTGGCAAGATGGGGATAAAATCCTTAATGGGCCTTCCGAAGATACACATAGCTGGAGAAACTTTGGTTTCTTTGTCAGGGGTATTCCGGTATTGAAGGACGGCGCGCTGAAAGGCGTCGATGTTCAGGTCTCCTGTGGGCCCAGTGTTGTCGGTGAGGAGTCTTTTCGCTATTTTAACGCCAACCTCTGCCCTACAATTAGAATGGGGAAAATAGGTTGAGGAAAGACGATGGTCGACCCCCCAAGCCTGAAGGAAATCTTGAGTGATTTTTGCAGAGAACTCTGGGCCACCATCAGAAGAAAGCTCATCAGCGATTCCATATGTTGCGAATATCCTCCGTAGACTGTTGATAAGCCCAGTGGCACCATCTGCTGCGCGTTCGATGACAGGCCAATTTGAATACCTGTCCACTACAACGAGGTACTGTTGTCCTTTGTAGTGGAAAAAATCGGCACAAATATGCTGAAATGGATAGGCAGGAGGGTTTTGTGGATGTGGGGGAAGGGCGGGTTGGGAAGGTGCAATGCGGTTACAGTGATAACAGTTCATACGTGTGTCTTGGAGATCTTTAGAGATGCCGGGCCAAAATACAGACGAATCTGCTCGTGCTGTCATCGAGGTGATTCCCTGGTGAGCCGCATGAAGGGCTTGGAGTACTTGTTTACGAAGGGTGGGGGGGATCACAATTCTGTCTTTGTAGATGACTACACCGTCTACAGTATACAATTCGTGGCGGAACTTATGGTATTCGTGGAGATGCGGTGGTACATCATTCTTAGCCTCGGGGATGCCATTTTCAATCAGTGAGATCAGATGTTGAAAGTCCGGGCAGCTGTTAGTTGCAGTTTGAACTTTGTCCCACGTCACTGAGCCGAGGGATTGCAGGGATGTAACGTGTGCACACTGCAGGGCAGAGTCGATATCATCCTTTATTTCATCACTACAGGAGTGCATGGATGCGATGTCGTCCTGCAAACGTAGTTTCATTGGAGGACCATTGCCTGTGGGATGTCGTGAGAGCGTGTCGGCTGCTTTGTGTTTTGTGCCAGGAACATGGACCATTTCGAAGCGGTATCGTAGTGTCTTTTCTTTTAAGTTTCGAAGGCGAGCGTTGGAGATGTCTTCAAAAGATCGATCACCAAAGATTTTAAGTAGGGGCTTGTGGTCCACTGCGATGAACAAGCTAGGGCATCCAAGGACGAAGAATCTGGTTTTGTTAAGGGCTTCCACTACAGCCAAGGCCTCTCCTTCAATGGGTGCATAACGAGACTCTGCTGGGTGTGTGAATCTACTCCCAATTAAGGTGGTTTTCCAGCCCGATTTGCAGCAAAATGGCCGGGTTGGTGTGCACAGGCAGTGTTTTTGGGTGAGCCAGAACCCAATGCCTGATTTGGACCAGTCGGTAGCAAGGCATGTTGGTTTTTCTTTATCGTAGATCTGAACGCCCCTCTTGATTTCGTCGATTATGTGATCTTTAGATTCCTCAAAAAGGGTGTCCATGTGTCTGTCCCAACAGAAAGGGTTGCCAGGGCGCAAAAAGTTACGAAACGGGGTCATGCGTTTGGTCATAGAGAAGGCATAAGAGACTTGATTGATGAGGCCAAACCAGGAGCGCACGTCGGTTATGTTTTTTGGTGTGGGGAAATCGCGTATGGCAGACAAATATTTCTCACATGGCCGGACGCAATCTGGTGTGATTTCAAACCCCGCAAACTGGACAGTGTTAGCTGAAAAAACAAACTTGTCAGGATTTAAAATGATACCATTATGACCACAAATATCTAACCATTGTACTGTCTGGAAGAAACTCTCCTCTATGTTGTCTGCCCAGAGCAACGTGTCATCGATGCACTTGGTTTTGTTCGGGATATGACCGACCAGTTCGTCGTATCGTCTGGAATAGCCGTCACCAGAAGCTATGTATCCTTGTGGGGCCGTGCAATACCTGTAGCGGCCCCATGGTGTGATGAATGTTGTTAGGTGACGGTCTTCGGGCCGTAGCGGTACGCTGTGGTATCCATTCCAGGCATCTAAGACGGTTTTACGTTTACCTGCTGGCACTGCACGAGCTTGATGGAAAGGGGATGGTGTGTGGTGTGTTTCGCGAGTGGCATGGAGGTTGAGGGCTTGCAGATCTACTGTGCGACGTGGTTTACCATTCTTCTTGGCGCAAACTACCATACGGCTCATCCATGTGACAGGCTCGCCTATGGGCACCTGTTCGAGGACTCCTAGGTTCACATCCTGGTCCAGTCCTTGTTTTACCTCATCCTGCCAGTGAAGGGGAACGGGTATAGGGGTATGTACCGCTACTGGTTCAGCATGTGGATCAATCATTAATTTTAACGGGGGTCCTGACATCATGGGTAGCTTTTGGTGTTCACATGTATTAAAAGTGCTGGATGCGTAGTGCTCTAGGAGGAACTTCTGCAACTTCTCTCTATTAGCCTCCGTTGCAGCGAATGGTAACTTTTGGGGTGGTGGTGGGGGGAGTTGTCTCTGGGGGCACGAGCATTCCTCTGTCTGAATATTAGTCGATGATGTTTCCTGTGACGCTTCGCCAATGCAGGGGAAGGTGGAAGAGATTATACCTAAGGCGATGCAGCCCTCTTTGCTCAAGTAAATCTTGTCAGAGTTGTCGGTGACATAGGTGATTTGTCTGGTTTCAACCAATTTACCCCTGTTGTTGGTACCTGTAAAGCGAAGAATAACGGCTCCTAGAATATTTATGCCTTTACTGTTGGCAGCTTTCATGGAGATATTAACTGGAATTAGATCAGAATGCTTGATGTGAAGTTTATTCAGAGCATGGATACCTGCCAGACAACTCTGACAGCCTGTGTCTGCCATTACTCGAGCCACTGCTGCTTTCGGTGGGGCGTGAAGTTTGAAGCCGAAGTGGGAATAGTCTTCTGAGGAAGTGGATATTTTGAGGTTAATGAATGGTTGGGGCCCAGAGGGCCTTTTAATCCATGATTTTGACATAGCGTCATACTGATGGTGATCAAGTGTAATGGATGAGTTGTTATGATATGTGGTGACAGAACAAAGTTCATTAAACACAGCATTATCTTCAGGTTGGATTGCAGCATGTGATTGTATTCCACTTGCCTGAGGTGATTTCTTCCTGCAAACTGAAGCAAAATGGTGTAATTTATTGCAAGAAAGGCATGTTTTATCAAATGCAGGGCATTCTGATTTTCTGAGACTTGCAGGGGCCTTTCTGCCATGCCCTGTTTTACCACAATAAGAGCAACTCACATCAGAAGCAGGTTTATTTAAGTCATGTTTCACAATCCTGGTTCGGTTAAACTTTTTGTACGAACTTGAGGCATCGGTGCTTGGGGATTCCGTGAATAAAGACGCTGAGCGTTTACCGGCTTCTTTTCTTTCTACAAATCTAAAAACTTCTTCTAGTGTCATGTTTTGATTTGTGTTACCCAACAGGTCAAGTTGTATCTCCTGGTCTTCAATGCCTCTGATAAGGATATCCTGAATAATTGGCTCGGTATAATTCACTTCACTATCGCAGGAAGGGCAATCTAGGAGGAATTTACATATACCAGCTTGCCCCCTTAATCTGGCTCCAAATGCTCGGATAGGTTCGTCTCTGTCTTGCCTCATATTATGGAGTGTGACCCGTGCCACCATTACATTTTCTTCACGTACGGCTAGGGCTCGAATGGCAGCAATGACTTCGGCAATAGGTTTTGCGAGGAGGCTGCCTCCAGCAGCTCTAGTCACATCTTTACGTAATTGATCTTCACAACACTCTAGCAGCTGAACAACAGCTTCTTGCCCGTTAATGGCTGTGGCATTTACATATTCATCCCACCTTATTAAAAAATATGACCATTCTTCGGTGGTTCCTGCGGCAGTGATGGTAGGCCTCTTAACCTTTTCCACTTGTGCATGTTGCGCTGCAGCACCTGGTCGAGCAGCAGCTGTGTGGTTTATGCAATGGGCGGTCAGTAGGGCAGCAACAATGGCGTCAGACAGGTCGGGGGTCACATAATTGCAATTGTCGATGGGGCATTGTACAGCAGGCATTGTAATGTAGCAAGATCACTGATATTATCATAAATAAGATTCACTTTTTGTTCATGAAATGTTTATTATCACTTGGAAGGCATCACATGACAATGATAATATCTGCAATGAAAGATAGCATGATGAGAAATAAAATGGCATTTGCATCGGCAGTCAAAATAAGTTCAATATGAAATTACACTGACACCTAATAGCATATATGGGTCAGTTAGTAAATTCACAGTATACACAGCTAGCTAATGAACCATTTGCTGCTAGCATATAATAGATAATAAAGTTTAGCTAAAGTCTATAGACAATAATACTGTACCATATACGCAGCGAGTAAATGAGCTGCCAAACTGAAACACTGTTTGCTTACATTCTCACAAATGAGCGCCAATGTATAGATGACGCAATACACATAAATGAAATAGGATCCTATAATGCACATAATGTATAGACGACACAATACACATAAATGAAATAGGATCCTATAATGCACATGAATGAAATAGGATCATATAATAATTATAACATGTACAACAGATATGAATAGACAATCCTCTATAATGCTTTTTAATCATCACTGAATATTTAAAATGCAGGTTGAAACCTGGTTAAAAGCTGAAACTCACTCCCAATATATTACCACTTTCATTGACCAATGATCACAAATGTTCTCAGGGTTTATCACTTTGTTGGGATAGACATGTATTGTTGATTAGACAAATCTTTGTCAGCTCTTATTTGAGTGATATGGTAATTAGACATTTTGCAATTTCAGAAGCCCAGGAACAGATTCAGAAATGGCTGCTGAAGAAGCTGCTATCAATGCTGAACTAGGAATAAATGAAGATCATTTTTGCCGTCCTGAGGTTAGTAGTTTTATTACAGGTGAATGTAGCTGATACACAGTGTTTTTTTTTAGGCAATTCATCACCTTTCCCAAGAATTTCCAAAGCTAGATAATATTTTGTAAACTCTTGTTAGTGAATTTATTAATTGTACTGTATATACAGTATATCCAAACTTGCTTATTACTTTTCTTGAACTTGAAAAATAATAAATTAATGGTACAAACTTAGTACAGGCTCCTGATTTAAAAATCCAAAGCAGATGCTTGGAATGTTAGCCTTGTTAGAATAGTAGTTAGATGCTTGGCTAAATTTTACTTGTGAGAGATTTCATTTTAGAAATGATGAATAAGTAGATAGTTGTGTGTCAGGAAGCATCATGTATGTGTTTTATATTTTTATTGTAGAAAAGCATTTGTCAGCACTTGATAATGCAGTATATCTAGAAAACTTCCTAAGACTCATTGGCTATCCATTCTTTAATTGAGAGCTTTAGGTAAAATGAAAGATGACATATAATTTCTGCCAAAGATGTATGTAAAACCCTTTTCCTTCTGGTAAGACACACTGGTAGATAGATTGGTTTTGTAATCAGTCACTACCATTTTGATTTCTCATGTGTGGTTTAGCTGTGTACTTGGTCAGCCACCTTTCTTTGTGTTGAAACTTTTATTTTTTAAGCTTTTCTGTAACTTTGTTTATCAGAAGCTACTTTGTTGCCCAATTATGGAATTTCTGAGGTGCCAAATACTTTGCACGAATTTATTCCTCCTTTAGTTGCTCATCATGCTATACCAGTTCCCAATGCAGAGCATATGCCTGTATCTAATAAACTTCCTTTTTTGAGACAGGTCTTGACTGTTCTTTTTGGAGTACAGATCTTGCCAGCTAGCTATTCAGAGCATGTAACTGTTTCTGACATGTTAGTTACATGCTAAAAGCTATACCACACTGAGTAGTATCAGCACGCAAACTTTTGGTCTCATACTGAATGTTGCTACTTCTGACTCAAAGAATTCATCATCATCAAAGGCTGATTACCTTTTTTCCCCTTAACCTGGTCAGCCCATGAAAGGGGATAGAGGGAGGGAGGAGAAGTGAATGCTGAAGTTGGCATTCCCCTCTTACAACTGCCACAAGTGGGTTGATGCCTGTCAAGACTTTGATCAGAGTGACTCTTACATGGGACAGATACCACCTACCTTTCATCAACTCTTGCCATTCTCTCATACACACTGAGGACGGTCCAGACCTATCATCAGATATTGCCAGAAACTCTTTCCATAGTGACAAAGGTGAAGAGGATGGAATAGGAATGCCCTCGAGGTCATCAGGGACAGTTATCCGGGCTCCTTCAGTTGACTCTTCTTGATATAGAAGTCATTGTATGGCTGGAGACCAGTCATCACTCTTTCTTTGCTGAACAAGTTTGTCCCCTAATACCATTCAAGCAGTGTATGGTCCGTCATAAGAAATAAAAACTTCATGCTTCTGTGGACCTGAAGAATACAATACATCCTTGTGGATACTAATCCTTTGATCCTACAGGAAGTATCCCCACTCTTGTCATCAGGAGAGTAGTGTACCAGCTCAAAGTTCTGTGCTTTGAACTTTCTACTGCTCCCTAAAGTGTTCATGCTTGGCTCTACTTGAGAGCACTTGAATGGAACTCCACTGATTAGGTATCTTGACGATTGGCAGATTCTATCCTCCTCCAGGAGTCAATTGCTTAAGGAATAAGAAAGATTTCTTTCCTTCTGCCATGATCTATGGTTCTTGGTCAATTTGGAAGAGTTCAAGTGGATTCCCTAGCAGAGGATGGTGTATCGGAGAATACGGTGATATAGCAGCAGTAATAATTTTTCCATCGGACGATCGTAGCGGCAGGATTTTGGAGGCAGGATTCGTGCACATGCAGGAGCTTCCGGATCCAGAGCAGTAACGTGTTCTGGACTTCTGAAGTTAGATCCTCATGGGTGTCTTCACCAGCGATCACTCCATCGTATCTAAAGCATCACTAGATAGCAACCAGCCAATTACAGTAGTTAGAATTTGGATGTTTTACTAAGGTATTTAACACATCTTCACTTTGAACCTCTGGATTAAAGGCCATTTAAGTATTTGACTGTTTTTTCTACTATATATATCTTAGCCCTAGCTAGAGTCAAAATAGTCAGTAACTTAAAGGCTATCTCTATTTTAGTAGGATTCAACTGAAAAGATGCATTTATTAAAGTTTTGCCGAATTTCAAAGCTAAATAAGGAAGAAGTGGTCTTATACTTATCACATCTCTCTTCTCAAGGAGGTTTTGAAATTGTACTTGAAGAGGTTTAAGCAGAACAGAGGGTAGGTTAAAAAAATCCTTTTGGTGACATATGTAATATTACAAGACCACTTTGAACAAATGCTATGCCCTTTTTTAAGAATATTATTGTAGATGGCCATAAACAGTTGGTTGAAACTTTTTTACCAGTTTTGAAAGGGAAACTTTGTAATATTTGAACTTTAACAGGAATTTATCTTTGGAGAAAGTTTTAAATACAGCATAGTGACATTGCTACTCTGTATTTGCTAATCATTATTTGGAAAAAGTCAACTTTAATTTTAGTAAATCCAGTAGTATACCCTTGGCTCAGTAGGGCAGAAGGGGAGATTTTAAGATAAGGTTTTCTGTTTAAATTTTAGCCTAATGTATTGAATTAAGGAACTGAAAAACAATTTTGGTAGCATTTCAGTGCGCAGTCTCGACTTGAATACAAATTTAAATTTAGACATAGATTTGAGTTTAGGTCATTACTATCAATGGCTATCCTCATTCAGATGGTGTACAGATGGGGGATATTTGACCATAATTTGGTTCCCACCCAATTTGAAACATGATGCAAATGATCGGCTTTGGTATGAAACTTTGTTCAACTCATCAAGATTTGAGGGAATCTATAAGATATACCTTGACATCCACATACCTAATGCAAGGTGTTTATTTGCATTTACTTTAGCAAGTGAAAGGATATTAGGATTCAGACTACCAGTTTGTTCTGTTTCATAATCTAGTTGTCTAATAGAGGGACTAGGATTGCAGCAATGTATTGGTGTAGCAGCAGTAGGTTCTAAAGTAATTGAATAATTTGAGGCTGTGAGAGGCCATTGAATCTGTACTGCACAGCAAACTTTTAGAACCCTTACTGAAAGAAACACTGTTAACACAAATATCGCTTGAAAAAGAGCTGGATAGAATCTAGCGCCAAAGAGTTCCTGTGAAAGACAATGCCATGGGAAGTAAAGGATTGTTAGATCAACCTGCCTGTCTGTCTCTGTTCTGCTCTTCCACTGATTCATGGGCACGTGGGGTTATTGCTCTCCCGCCTGCCACACTGTTTGGCTCGATTACCCTTCTCTATTACCATACTTGATTACAATCCTCCTATGAACAATGGGCATAGGTTGAAGATGATCTCTCTTATCATTGCCCAATCCAGCCTGCTTGGTAGGCCTACATTAGACTAATTACTCCCATAGGACTCGACGAAGTCAAGTTTGTTGTCGAAATCATTTCCAAATAAATTTATTTTATAGCTCTTTGAGGCCTGTTTCTCTCATAGAATGTTATAGCCTGGGAGGTCAAGGCAAAATATGTTGTAGCTTGGGAGGTTGAGAGGAGCAAGGCTGTACCTTGGGAGATCGAGATAAGCGAGGCCCCAACCTGGGATGGTAAGGGTTGTTCCTGGGGCAAACAAAGCCATTGACAGCACAGACAGGCCTTACACTACTAACAACAGCACCACTTGTCTTCATTCCCCCACCAAGCTATCGTAATTCGTGAGCATCCTTTATTCGCTCGAGTAACCACTAAATTCATCTTAATAATCTGGTAAATCTCGCCTTCACAAAATTACTTTCCAAAGCGATGAAGATGTAGACCCCTCTGTATCAATTTCTCCATCTTTGTTGAATAAAATTCCATGAAATTTGCTGGCTCTTATTTTATCCATATGCTTCGCCATCACTTTTTTCTTATCAGAAAGTATTCAAATGTAAACTGAAAGTCTTAATAATACTTTGTACCAATAAAAATGCAATAGTAATTCACAAATGCTCTTCTTTATCTAAAGAAAAGATTTATGCGAGAGCACTCCAAAAAGTGTTAAACGTGGTCAAACCACAGGATGAACTGAATTTTTTATGGAGGCTTACAGCACATATGTTACTGCTATCACTTTTCTTATTGCGTTTTCTGTTAGGTCAAAGATCTACAAAGATAATGTCTCGTTTTCATAGGTTGACTCATGAATTTACGGTGATTTTTCCCAAAAGTCACACCAAACGCATTATTGGATCACCAGAGAGCTATGTACACAGAATCACCTATTGTTTGCTTGATACAGGGCAAGATCACAAGATTTTCTTCATTGAACCTGCACCCTTGGTTTAGTTAGGAACCTCTGACAAATTTGTGGTAGTCCCTGATTAGGCACCTTTTGCCACTGTAGAAGGTGGCTCCTTCAGTCATTCCAGATTATAGTTTGTGTGGATGTGGCTGTGTTTTAACCAAGCCATGTGTTAGAAGCTGAGTTAATTCTCCTTTTCTTGAAGGTATTGATTTACTATGTAATGAACTCATTAAGTCATTGTTATAGAGTGAACCTGCTGCATCTTCAGCCAACAAGACTTTGTAGGTTGTAGGACAAGTGATAGCATATTGACTTGAGTTAATGGTGGCCTATTAGCTCCACTATAAAAAAGAAAAGGCCACAGGTGTGTTGTCTAATAACTTGATAATGGTGACCCACTTGAGGAATCATAGTGGCACAAGCTATGGAACTGTTATGTCTGATGGTACACTTCTTTTTGTGGGTAGAGTCAGGCAATGTCATCATAGTTCTAAGGTTTGTTGTAAGAATGCACAACATGAGTTTATATTTCTAACTGGGCAAAGTAGGGCTGGCCATTTGAGTTATCATTGAATATGGATCTCTGCCCTTTACTGTTCAGTTAATCTAGACATAACTGCTTGGAAGATAGATGAGATGCCTCTTCCTTAGGATAGTTCAGTCAAGTTGGACATATCAGTTTGGAAGATAGATGTGATGCATCATCCATGAAGCTAATTTCTTTGTTTAAAATACAGATACACTTATCGTTTTCATGTAGATATTAATTGTGCTACAAAAATTTAGTTATAAATATTACTATCCAGGTCATTGCTTAAAATATCAGCCAAGATTTCTGAAACATGAAAGAACTAGCAATTGGAAGTGAAAGCAGAATGAATTATTTGTTGTTGAGAAGGAAGGAACCATATAGGAGTTGTTAAAGTTGTTAACTTTGGAAAAAATACTGTGTGTTTTTCATGAAATACCTACATACAGTATCTGTCAACATATATAGAGCAAATAGAGGGCATGTCATATGCAGAGGTTCAGTTTCACTTTAGCACTGCGTGGAACGGAAGTCAATAATCTACATTTTGCAGCTAACTTCCTCTTTGGTAAAGATTTAGACCTCTGCCTGTTGGTTGATGAGTTACTTACTATATTTGTACAAAACATCAGGATGCCCATGTTAAAAATCAGATAAAGTAACCCTGGACAAAGTGCCATAAGTTGCTATCTAATGATGTGGGAAATTATGACCCTCCAAGTGGGATTTATGTTTTGTAGAAATATATGCTATCTTTTTTAACACAGTATCCTAAAATTTGTTTAGGTAAGCTAGGAAGAGTATTAAAATTGGAAAATGTTTGCTCATAATACCACCCTGAAAATTGTTTTAGATTACATTCAGTATTGATGAACAGTAAATCATAAGCAAATTACTGAAATAGTTTGATGTTGCTACTGTATTTTACAAAAATTTGTACATTCTAGAAACTGCATTGAGATCTTTTTTTTTTTTTGTCAAAGGATTTTTCAATATTAAACTTACCCGATAATCATGTAGCTGTCAACTCCGTTGCCCGACAGAATTCTATGGAGGGATACGCCAGCTATCACAATACTAGAAGGGGGTGTACTTACCAGCGCCACCTGTGGCCAGGTACTATAGTACTTCTTGTTGACACCTCCTCAATTTTTCCTCTGTCGTGCTTCCGGCAAGACGTTCTGGGATACGCTTATGATCTTCGAGTATTTTCACGGCTAATTGGTGAAGTATTCTCTCAGATTTCGGCTGTCGCTTTACTGGAAACCTTCTTATATTAGCTAGATAGCTTTTATATAGTCCTGATTAACGGTTAACGATCTTTTGCTTGATTTTGGAACCCCCTTTGGCTAACTCTTTGGATTCAAGATGTCTGACATTTCGCAAGCCCCCTCCCATAGACGATGTAGGTCTTGCAATAGGCGTATTCCGAAGGCCTCGGTAGATCCTCACACCGCTTGTTCTGACTGTAGGGACAGGCCCTGTCAGTTAGAAAATCGATGTGAGGAATGCGCCGGACTTTCGGAACTGGAATTTGTCCGTCTTTTGAAATATTCAACTAAGTTAGAGAGAGGTAGAGTTAGGAGGAGTTCTTCTCACTCTTCACTTTTTTCCTCACCTCATGATCCCCTACCTTTTCCTACCCCTGTAGTGGCTACCCCCGAACCTACTATTTGCCCTCCGCCTGATATGTCTGTTGTTTTCGTGCTATTCAGGCCTTAGGCGATAAAGTAGAGTCAGTGGTAAGTGATCATAAGTCTCTGATGGCCGAAGTCAAGGAACTTAAGGTCAAGAGTGCAGTGGGTGGAATTAGTGCCAGTGCTGTGACGAGTGCTAGTGTCAGTGCAGTGCCAAGTGCTAGTGTCAGTGCCAGTGTGGTGCGTGAGGATACTTCTGTGCGAGCCAGTCGTCCTCCCAGTCCGGGACCTCTTGCAAGCTCCCAAGCCCAGGGGAGAAGCAATGTCGAAGGGCATAAGGGTTCGGCAGGCCTTGTTAGGCGCACAGAAGTATCCTCGGTGGTTGCGGGCGTGTCTTCCAAAGACCGTCACTCCCACCTGCAGACGATTGAGCCCGTCTTTTTCTCGTCCGCTGATCAACTGTCAGGGAAGAAACGTTGGACTCAGGTCTCGAGACCACTTAAACGCAGAGTCCAGTCCGCGAGTGCTCAGCCAGGTTGCAGTCATTGGCTCAGCTCTGACTCGCCGCAGTCATCTGTCGACTGCACTCCGCCCAAGAGGAGTAAGGTTCTGCCACAACAGAGCTCGACTGTTAAGGCTTTACCTCAGCCTACTGTAGTTTCTGCCGACCCCAAGTGGACTCTACTACAGTCCATGCAAGCACAGCTTTCGGACTTGATGCGTGAGTGTCGGGCTGAGAGTGTTGCGCCTCCGCCTCCGCCTACACTCCCTCCGCCTGCGCTCGCTCCGCCTGCGCTCGCTCCGCCTGGTCGCAGTACCACCTGCCAGGCGTACGATGTTGAGCCACGTTCTGAGTTTGCTGTTCCCAGTGGTGTTCAGCCTCCGCCTTCCTTAAGGCAACCTTTACAATGGGATCAGGAGGATTATACCTCTCTTCCTCCGCCTCCACTTGCTGCTCCACCAGTGATGCAACACTCGGTTGAGGTACAACAACCTCTCCCGTCCATGAGTCAGTCTCCTCAGCTCTCGCTGCAGCGAGCTCAACCCTCCACAAGGCAAGCACCACAACACCTTAGCCTTGCGCCTCAGGAGCCTCAGCTTGCGAGACATTTACCTTGTTCTGCGCAGCCTCTACCTCATCGCGCTCCGCTCACATCACAGGAACAGGAACTTGCTACTCCGCTTCCGCCAACCGCTCAGCAAGCGCAACCCTTGGGTTCAACCACTCATGCTAGGAGTCAGCCTCCTCCACCCATGCGCCTTCCTTCTGCTTCGTCTTTTATTCAGCCTTTGCAGTCTGAGCCTCAGGTTTTCCCTCAACAGTTACTTGAAGAGGAAACCACTAATATTGTTCCTACTCGTTCTGACTCTGCTGTTCAGCATTCTTGTCCGATCTCTTCGCTACACTCTGGTGATGAGGCTTCTGATGATGAGGCGGCACACCTGGATCCCTCGTCAGACGTGGATGAATCCAAGCCTTCTCCACAGTCTATTGACTTTTGTAAGGTCTTGGCTCTGCTTAGGGAGGTTTACCCAGACCACTTTGTCTCTGCTATTCCCCGCTCTCCGCCATCTGAGTTTTCGCTGGGCATACAGCAAGCTAAGTCCACCTATACTAAGCTAGTCCTAGCAAGGTCCTCTAAGAGAGCGTTAAGGATCTTAGGGGAGTGGCTGCAGACTAAGCAACACCTTGGCAAAACTTCTTTCATGTTCCCTCCGACTAAGCTCACTTCGAAAGCGAGCGTTTGGTATGCCACAGGAGAAGCACCAGGCTTGGGAGTACCTGCCTCTGCCCAGGCTGACTTCTCAAGTCTGGTAGACTCGCCTCGGAGAACTGCAATGAGGCGCTCTAAGGTTTGCTGGACCTTCTCAGACCTTGATCACTTACTGAAGGGAGTATTTAGAGCATTTGAGATGTTCAACTTTCTAGACTGGTGCCTGGGGGCCCTCAGCAAGAAGACCTCCCCTGCGGACAAGGATTCTGCCATGCTATTAATGTCCTGCATGGATAAGGCCATTAGGGATGGATCTGGTGAGCTTGCGTCGATGTTTGTATCAGGGGTTCTGAAGAAAAGGGAACAGCTGTGTACCTTCCTTTCCTCCAGCATTACACCTTGTCAAAGGTCACAACTCCTTTTTGCTCCGCTCTCGAAGTTCCTCTTCCCCGAAGAGCTGGTTAAGGACTTGTCTGCTGCCCTGATACAAAAGGACACACACGATCTTGTAGCCTCATCGGCTCGTAAGTCTAAGGTTGCTACCTCAGTCCCCAGGACTTATCGCTCCCCAGTGGCTGATACCCCTGCTACGAGGTTCATACCGCCCTTTCGTGGTAGAGCCCCCAGCCGAGGAAGCTCCCGTCCAGACTCTTCCAGGAGCAAGTCTAGGAAAGGCTCCAAGACATCTAAAGGAAAAAACTGACTCTCCGCATCTCCAGACAGCAGTAGGAGCCAGACTCAAGATCTTCTGGCAAGCCTGGGAGAAGAGAGGTGCAGACGCCCAGTCTGTCAGTTGGCTGAGGGACGGTTACAGGATTCCATTCTGCCTCAAACCACCTCTGACCATATCTCCCATCAACCTCTCTCCCAACTACAAAGAAGAGGACAAGAGGCTAGCATTGCACCAGGAGGTGTCGCTACTTGTGCAGAAGAAGGCAGTGGTTATAGTCCGGGACCATCAATCCCCGGGCTTCTACAACCGTCTCTTTCTTGTGGCCAAGAAGACAGGAGGTTGGAGACCGGTGCTGGACGTCAGCGCGCTCAACGCGTATGTCACCAAGCAGACGTTCACGATGGAGACGACGAAGTCGGTCCTAGCAGCGGTCAGACAGGAGGACTGGATGGTCTCGTTGGACTTGAAAGATGCCTACTTTCACGTTCCTATTCATCCAGACTCCCAACCTTTCCTGAGATTCGTTTTTGGAAAGGTTGTCTACCAATTCCAAGCCCTGTGTTTTGGCCTAAGCACAGCTCCTATGGTGTTCACTCATCTGATGAGGAATATAGCAAAATTCCTACACTTATCGGACATCAGAGCCTCCCTCTACTTAGACGACTGGCTGTTGAGAGCCTCCACGAGTCGTCGCTGTCTGGAGAATCTCAACTGGACTTTGGACTTAATCAGAGAACTGGGTCTGTTAGTCAACATAGAAAAGTCTCAGCTCATTCCCTCCCAATCCATTGTGTACCTGGGAATGGAGATTCGGAGTCAGGATTTTCGGGCTTTTCCATCGGCCCCCAGGATAAGCCAAGCCCTAGAGTGCATCATGAGCATGCTGAAGAGGAGCAGTTGCTCGGTGAGACAGTGGATGAGTCTCACAGGGACCCTTTCATCACTGGCCCTGTTCGTCGAGCTAGGGAGACTCCACATCCGCCCTCTTCAATTCCATCTTGCAGCTCATTGGGACAAGGGTTCGACTCTCGAAGCAGTCTCTATCCCAATCACCCAAGAGATGAAGACCACTCTCCTGTGGTGGAAGAACAATCTCCTTCTCAGGGAGGGCCTATCGTTGGCTATTCAGACCCCCAATCTTCATCTCTTCTCAGATGCATCGGACTCGGGCTGGGGTGCGACCTTGAACGGACGGGAATGCTCGGGAACGTGGAACGAGGAACAGGGATTGCTCCACATCAACTGCAAGGAGCTACTAGCAGTTCATTTAGCCCTGCTGAACTTCAAATCCCTCCTGCTAGGCAAAGTGGTGGAGGTGAACTCAGACAACACCACAGCCTTGGCTTACATCTCCAAGCAAGGAGGGACCCATTCGAGGAGCCTATACGAGATCGCAAGGGACCTCCTCATTTGGTCAAGAGGTCCCAACCTCACTCTGGTCACGAGGTTCATTCAGGGCAATATGAACGTCTCAGCAGATCGCCTAAGCAGAAGGAATCAGGTCATTTCCACGGAATGGACCCTCCACAAGAGTGTGTGCAACAGACTTTGGACCTTGTGGGGTCAACCTACCATAGATCTGTTTGCCACCTCCATAACCAAGAGACTTCCGCTGTACTGTTCCCCTGTTCCAGACCCTGCAGCAGTTCATGTGGATGCTTTTCTACTGAACTGGTCCCATCTCGACCTTTACGCATTCCCACCGTTCAAGATAATAAACAAAGTTCTGCAGAAATTCATCTCGCACGAAGGGACACGGCTGACGCTGGTTGCTCCCCTTTGGCCTGCAAGAGAATGGTTCACAGAGGTACTTCAATGGCTAGTCGACATCCCCAGGACTCTACCTCTAAGAGTGGACCTTCTACGTCAACCTCACGTAGACAGGTTGCACCCAAACCTCCACGCTCTTCGGCTGACTGCCTTCAGACTGTCGAAAGATTCGCTAGAGCTAGAGGCTTTTCGAAGGAGGCAGCCAGTGCGATTGCCAGAGCAAGAAGGGTTTCCACTCGTAGAGTCTACCAATCTAAGTGGGAAGTCTTCCGGAGCTGGTGTAGAGCCAATTCAATATCCTCTACCAATACCTCTGTGACCCAAATAGCTGACTTCCTTCAACATCTTAGGAATGAGAGATCCCTTTCAGCCCCTACGATTAAAGGGTATAGGAGTATGTTGGCTTCAGTTCTCCGCCACAGAGGTTTGGACCTTTCTTCCAACAAGGACCTTCAAGACATTCTTAAGTCTTTTGAGACGTCTAAAGAGCGTCGTCTATCCACTCCAGGCTGGAACCTAGACGTAGTCTTAAGGTTCCTTATGTCACCTAGGTTCGAACCTCTCCAGTCAGCTTCCTTCAAGGACCTTACCCTCAAGACTCTTTTTCTCGTCTGCCTTGCAACAGCTAAGAGAGTCAGTGAGGTTCATGCCTTCAGCAAGAACATTGGTTTCACGACCGAATCTGCAACATGTTCTTTTCAGCTCGGATTCCTAGCAAAGAACGAACTTCCTTCACGTCCTTGGCCTAGATCGTTTGAAATACCTAGCCTCTCCAACATGGTAGGTAACGAACTAGAGAGAGTTCTTTGCCCTGTCAGAGCTCTCAAGTATTATCTTAAGAGGTCTAAACCTATTCGAGGACAGTCAGAAGCCTTATGGTGTGCCATCAAGAAACCTTCGAGGCCCATGTCCAAGAACGGGGTTTCGTATTATATAAGGCTTCTGATTAGAGAAGCCCATTCTCACTTAAAGGAGGAAGACCTTGCATTGCTGAAGGTAAGGACCCACGAAGTAAGAGCCGTAGCTACTTCGATGGCCTTTAATAAAAACCGTTCTCTGCAGAGCATAATGGATGCAACCTATTGGAGGAGCAAGTCAGTGTTTGCATCATTTTATCTTAAAGATGTCCAGTCTCTTTACGAAAACTGCTACACCCTGGGACCATTCGTAGCAGCGAGTGCAGTAGTAGGTGAGGGCTCAGCCACTACATTCCCTTAATCCCATAACCTTTTTTAACCTTTCTCTTGAATGCTTTTATTGTTGTTTTTATGGTTGTTACGGTAGGCTAAGAAGCCTTCCGCATCCTTTTGATTTGGCGGGTGGTCTATTCATTCTTGAGAAGCGCCTGGGTTAGAGGTTTTGTAGAGGTCCTTTAGTATGGGTTGCAACCCTATATACTTTAGCACCTTTGGGTTGATTCAGCCTCCAAGAGGAACGCTGCGCTCAGTAAGGAAGACGAACTTAAAAAAGAGGCAGAGTAACGGTTCAATTCGACTTCCTTACCAGGTACTTATTATTTCATTGTTATTTGAGATAACTGTTATATGAAATATGGGATACTTGGCTATCCTTTAATCTTGTACACTGGTTTTCACCCACCCCCCTGGGTGTGAATCAGCTACATGATTATCGGGTAAGTTTAATATTGAAAAATGTTATTTTTATTAGTAAAATAAATTTTTGAATATACTTACCCGATAATCATGATTTAATCGACCCTCCCTTCCTCCCCATAGAGAACCAGTGGACCGAGGAAAAATTGAGGAGGTGTCAACAAGAAGTACTATAGTACCTGGCCACAGGTGGCGCTGGTAAGTACACCCCCTTCTAGTATTGTGATAGCTGGCGTATCCCTCCATAGAATTCTGTCGGGCAACGGAGTTGACAGCTACATGATTATCGGGTAAGTATATTCAAAAATTTATTTTACTAATAAAAATAACATTTTACATCATATATTCACCAGCGTTTAAAAAATATCATGATTTTTCTTTCGTAAAAATGTTAAAAAATCAATTCATTTGATTTAAATCTGATTTAAATTTTTTTTTTTATTTAGAGGATTATTTTTCAATAATACTTTTTTCCTGCTATGTATTATTTGTTTTAGTCCTGTGATGGTTTTTCTGGTATCAAACTTGATCAATATTAAATGAAACCATAGTTTGATATACTTTACTCAAGATTAGTTTTACTCTTAAAAACCAAAATTCATACTAATGATTTTATTGGAGCAGACAAGTTTTAGTAACAAATATATAAATACAGAGAAAATCAAGCAAAACTGTAATAAAAAAAATACAAATATACAGCAATAATATTTTACCATATAGTATACAGTAAGAAATAAAACTAAAAACCAAGGAATTCTCCATGTGCATACTATACTAGCAATGAAATTTGTAATTCCTATTACTGTTATTAAAAATATCAAGACCTTTATAATTTGTATAATTGCAACAACTTCAATTCTTAAGGGGCCCGGCCAGTATGCCTGAAAAAAATTAACAGATTTGTATGGCAATGGAGAATGTGTATATGAAATATTTTGTCAAAATTCCTCTTACTTTCATAGTTACAGGGTAATTAGTTAAAGTAAGTCAATAAACCAAAAACATTGATCCCTACTAAAAAATGCAGATTCCGTGATTCACAAGACAGGAAGTTTTATGATTATACCCTTCAGTGCTAGCACAAACCTCAGAGAGAGTACATGTTTGAATTTGTCCTCTGACATTCACTTTTTTTTATTATGTCTGATTTTCTTAGTTTCGGCATGAATTTCATCAGGCAAAAGAGGAAAAGACAAATTTAAACATCTTGCTAACATAAGGAAGAAGAAAATTTATCCTAATAAGAGTTCAGAAGTGGGTAATATCGGCGATAATTGCGGAGTTATTGAAGGAGAGAGAGAGAGAGAGATTTGTGGATGAAGGAGCGACCAGGAGCTTAAAGAAGCAAGATATTGAGCATAGGTATCTTCTTTTATGATTAAATTGTGATAAATGACATTGTTTTGGTTTATTAATAACCTAAAAGGAACATAAAATTCATAATAATCATGATTTATTCATATTATCTTTTGTAAAAATACAAAGAAAAACTTTGAACACCCATATCTCAAAACTATACTTATTGACCTTCAAATTTTATCTTCTCCCTTAGTTTTAAAGGTATAGCATTGAAATGTGGTATATAATATTAGAAAGACATTATAAAACAATAAAATAGAGCTCTTTTCCAATTTTTTTTTTCATATTTTGTTCTTGATTTTTTCCCCTGATTTATAGGGTTTAATATTTTACCATAATGAAAAAAATTTATATCTAGCAGAAAAAATTACTTTTAGAAAAAAACCTATTTCATTGGAAGTCTGCATCATGTCTATATAGGGTAGTAATCCCAGGTCTTAATATTAAGTATTAAGGGAAGTGCTAGAATTTGAAAAACACAAATTTTCAGGATATATCACGCAGGCGTCGCAAAACTGAAGGTCAGAGGCAAAACTCCTATGCAGTTTGGACATGTCCTAAGTCACCTTATTAAGTGGTGTGAATGTCAAAGTCCTGTCTTTAAAAAACGGCATTAGCCGGTTGGCCCCCTTAGGAACAAGTTTAACCGAAATTTTATAGTTATTAACTAGGATTTTTTTAATTTGTTGCAATATTTATAAATACTGTAGTTACTAGTGTAGGAAGTTTTCTCTTTTTCAAGGCAATTTCTGACAATATATTTAATTTTGATTTAGATAATTTTTTTACTCATTTAAATCAGTTTAAATCACTTGATTTAAATCAAACCTACCCTGATGTTCATAGAATTGGTCACTAACAATTAGGAAGTGATTGTACAGTTAATTTTGCTAGGAAAATCAGTTTTTATTTTGAGTAAAGGTAGATTTTTCAGTATAATTTGAGTAGTTTAGTTGTCATTCTTGTCTGTCAAGTTTACTGTACAATTTGCTGTACTGTACTATAATACTTCACATTATTACTTCATGATAATATGTTGAGTTATTGATATATATTTTTTATAATATCATCGATCTGCAGTTTTAAAACCAAACTTAGTGGATGTTTAATTAAAGTTAACTCATTTTCCTGGGAAAAGATGTACTTTATTTCCTTACTCTGCTGTGTTCCACTGATAGCATAGTAAATTCATTTATAATTCTGACGGTGATATTCTTAGATCTACAGTTATCTTTGTATGAGGTGTATTATGAAAAATGTTGTATCTATGACAAATATTACCTGTACTGTATACGGTGTTTAATACCGTAGTTTGTAAACTGTTAGTGGTTTTGAATAGTGTACTAAAACATTGTGATGCCCATTGTTTACAAAATTTTCAAGTGTCTCCAATATTACAGGATGGTTATTTTGAACAGTCCGTAGATGAACTTGAGGCAAGTGTAGAGAAATGTAAAGCTTTAATTCTGCAGTGCGAAGAATCTAGTACAAGACGACGAGCTCTCGTTCACAAATTGATAAAACTTCGCTTGAGAATACAGGTATGTATGTATTTCTTTATTGTGAAGGAAGTTCAGATTAAAAATAGTTTAGTTGTTCAGAAAATTTTGAAAGTTTTTATCCAGAGCATGACAGGTTTAAGGTTATACAGTGGTATCTTATTTTACAATTTTGATTTATTTCAGGAGTAAGCTCGTGAACTGAAAAAAAAATTTATCATAAAAAATAAAGGAAAATCTCTTGAAATGTTCCACACATCCAAAAATACAGATACCTGTATTGTACACTCACTTTTTAAAGTTTGTGATGTTATAAATAAGAAATTATAACCCCTAATATAAAAAAAATGAATGCAAATAGTAATTCACTATAAAAATTAGAAATATTAACAAGTTAACTTGCACTTTGCCTCTGAGGAGAGTCATGGCAGGCATACGGGAGACGAGGGAGGAGGAGGAGGATGAGGGGTTTACTGCTTGGAAGGCGAATCTCCACCCATGAGAGTCTCAGGCGATAATATTGGGAGTTTTCACATTTAAACGGTGTTCAATATCACTATCTGCATCTCTTAATTTATGCTCTCTTGACAGTTGGTTGTCAATCAGTTTTGACAAGGAACCTATTTAGAGAAGACTGCTTTGTCATTCTCTCTTTAATTTCATCATCTCTTACTTCGCACTTCATATTCCTCAGCCATGTAGCCTTGGATCTTCCGATTCTTCTAGTGCCTTGTGGAGCCCAGTTGAATATTTGGTAAACTATTCCCTCTTGGGGAATGCAAAGAGCATGCCCAAACCATCTGCATCTACCCCTCACTATGATCTCATCTACATATGACACTCATAATCTCTTTTATAGTTTCATTTCTAATCCTGTCCTGTCATTTAACTCCCAATATTCTTCCGAGGGCTTTGTTCTCAAATCTACAAAATCTGTTGGAGATTGTTTCATTGTCATACCATGACTCATGTCCATGTTGTAACACAGATCCCACCAAACTGATATATAGTCTGATTTTTTAATGTAATTTCATGTGATTTGATTTCCAAATTTTACTTAACCTAGCCATTGTCTGATTTGCTTTTTCCAATCTTTCATTAAACTCTAATTCTAAGGACCCTGTTCTTGAATGCTTAAATGATTCTACCTCATTAATCCTTTCTCCTTCCAATGATATTTCATCTTTCAGTCCATATTCCATTCTCATCATCTCTGTGTTTCTTCTATTTATCTTGAGCCCAATGAAAGATAAAAATGGATGGTTGTTGAAAGTAGAGGAGCCAAGGAAAAGGTGGTCTGAATATTATGAAAGGTTACTGAATGCTGAGGATAATAGGGAGGCAGATATAATTGTTGTTGCAGGTATTTAGGTGCCAGTGATGGGAGATGAAAATGAGAGATATTACAAGAGAGGAAGTGAAAAGAGTACTAGAGGAAACAAGAGCAGGAAAAGCACCTCATAGGGATGGTGAGAGGGCTGAGATGTTAAAGGAAGGGGGTGTGACTGTACTTGAATGCCTGGTGAGGTTGTTTGATATACGTTTTATATTGTCAATGGTACCATTGGACTGAGTGTGTTCATGTATTGTTCTGCTAACAAAGGTAAGGTAGGTGTACATGAGTGTTGTAATTCAAGGGGTATTAGTTTGTTGAGTGTGGTGGGAAAACTGTATGGTAGAGTGTTAATTAATAGGATGAAGAATGAAACAGAGGATGCAATCTTAGAAGTACAGGGTGGTTTTAGGAGAGGTAAGGGATGTAGGCCTATGAATCAGATATTTACAGTTAGGCAGATATGCAAAAGGCAAGGAGGTGTATGTTGCATTTATGGATCTGGGTAAAGCCTATGATAGAGTTGATAGGAAGGCCATGTGGAATGTGATGAGGGTATATGGAATTGGTGGAAGGTTATTGCAAGCAGTGAAGAGTTTCTACATAGGCAGTAAAGCATGTGTTAGGATAGAAAATGAAGTGAGCGAGTGGTTTCCAGTGAGAGTGGGGCTGAGACTTTGATGGAGTTGTGAGAGAGGTGAATGCCCTCGAGTACTTGGTTGAGGATTGAAACTGATAGACACAGGGATCATGAATGGGAGGTAAATCAGTTGTTGTTTGCTGATGATACTGCATTGGTTGCGGACTCGGAGGAGAAGCGGGGTCGATTAGTGACAGAGTTTGGAAGGGTGTGTGAGAGAAGGAGGTTAAGAGATAATGTTGGTAAGAGTAAGGATATGAGATGTACGAGAAGGGAGGGTGGTGCTGGGTTGAATGTCATGTTGAATGGAAAGTTACTTGAGGAAGTACAGTGGAACCTCTACATACGATTGTCCTAACATACGAATTTTCCAACATCCGAAGTAAAATTTGACCAAATTTCTGTCTTGACACCCGAAGTAATGCTCCAACATCCAATGTGGATCTTGTTTACGCCGGTAGGTGGTAGCATGTAAGAGGGACGCCATTGAGCGTTGAGTGCTCTGTTCTCTGTTCTTGTGTGTATCGTGTGGTTGTCCTCTGTTTGTCCTGTTATTAACAGTGTTTATTTTCTTCCTTTTCTCACATTTCCTTTTTGATTTTACCTATAATCATGGTGCCTAAGAAGCTAAGTTTCAGTACAGGTAGTGGTGAGAAAAGGAAGAAGGCAATTCTTTCATTAGAATTGAAGCAAGAAATTATAGAAAAACATGAGAGCAGTGTGCATGTGAGTGATATTGCTAAACAATATGGCCGGAATAGGCCTATGATCTCGAATATCATCAAGCAGAAGGCAGCCATTAAAGCAGATAAACCATCGAAGGGGATCACCATTATTACAAGACATTGTAGCAATACCCTGGAAGAGATAGAACACCTTTTGTTGATAGGGATAAAGGACAAAGATTGTTGGCAACGATCATTTGTGAGAAGGGCCAGCGTGATGAACAGAAAGAAAGAAAAAAGTGAAGCAAAGAAAACCAAGATAGCATTAACAAGCTCTTTTAAAAAGTCTTCTCTCTTTTTCTGTTTCTCTCTAAACATAGCATTAACATGTTCTTTAAATAAAATCTCTCTCTCTCTCTCTCTCTCGTTCTTCTTCGCTGTTATAGTGTTAGAGACGTCTATTATTTTTTTTCCGAGAGAGAGAGAGAGAGAGAGAGAGATAGATTAAACAAAAATGTGTTTAAAGTACATATGATTTTTAACAGTGTCAACGAGTTGAAAAACAATTAAATGTAACTAAGAAAGTAATAACAGCTAATCTGAATTCCTTTATTAACTAAAACAAATATTGATACAAACACACTCGTGTTCGTATGCACAAACACACACACAGGTGCAAGAATTGCTACGCAGTAAGAGACAGATGGTCGGGGAGGAGGTAGAGATGGTGACTGCGATAACGTACCGTAACTCGTCACTGAAAGTGATGAAAATTAAAAATCAAAAGAAAAAAATGTAAAAAATATGAAATATAGAAATAAAAAAAAAATAAATAAGCTAAGTTAGATTAAAGTTTCTGTAGTTTAAGTTACGGTACGTTATCGCAGTCACCATCTCTACCTCCTCGCCGATCGTGTCTCCTGTGTGTGTGTGTGTTTGCGCATACGCACGCGAGTGTGTTTGTATCAATATTTGTTTTAGTTAATAAAGAAATTCAGATTCGCTGATATTGTATTTTTAGTTAGATTTAATTGTCTTTCAACTCGTTGAAGCTGTTAAAAATCATCTGTACACAAGACATTTTTGTTTAATCTCTCTCTCTCTCTCTCTCTCTCTCTCTCTCTCTCTCTCTCTCTCTCTCTCTCTCTCTCTCTCTCTCTCTCTCTCTCTCAGAAAAAAATTAATAGACATCTCTAACACTAACAGTGAAGAAGAACAGAGAGAGAGAGAGAGAGAGAGAGAGAGAGAGAGAGAGAGAGAGAGAGACAGAGAGAGAGAGTATTTATTTAAAGAACATGTTAACACCATGTCTACCGTCTCGCCGATCGTCCGTCTCCTCCTGGCGTAGCAAATCCTACACCTGCGTTGGTCTGTCTCTAAGGTAAAGTGACAATAAAACACATTTTTTATTTATTATTTCTTTATAATTGTCTTTTTTACATGCTTCTTTCATATTATGCAGTTATGTTATTGTTATGTGTAATTATATGTAGTAATTTATTAAGGAGTTAATATAGGTTTTTGGGGTGTGGAACGAATTATACAAATTACAGTGTATTCTTATGGGAATATTTGCTCCAACATACGATTGTTTTAACATACGAAGCAGTTTCTGGAACGAATTAAGATCGTATGTAGAGTTACCACTGTAAATCAGTTTAAGTACTTGGGGTCTGGAAACAAATGTACGTCAGAGAGTGAATGTAGGATATAAAGTGTTGGGGCCAGTGAAGGGAGTGATAAGAAATATATATACAGTATATATATATATATATATATATATATATATATATATATATATATATATATATATATATATATATATATATATATATGTATGTATGTATGTATGTATGTATGTACAATATGTATGTATGTATGTATGTATGTATGTGATTGGGTTTAAGGTGATAGACAATAAGTCTTTTCGGCTTTTAATCCTGATGCCTGTTGGATGATTGTACTGAAATTAGTATGGGCTGGCAGGGGTCACTTGCCTCAGTTAGATAGGCACAGCACATCATAAAGAACTGTCTATCCTTTGTTGAATTTAGCCAATGAATCATCTATGTATTTAGTCAGTCTATGGAAAGTAAAAATGTCCGAATGAACATAATTTTAGTAATATTTTTTTAATTTTTACTCACCTTATGTTCATATAACATGCCCACCTTCCCCACTAACTTGTCATATCTAGGAAAATATCTATTGATCTAGGTACCATGTCCTCGACGTGAGCTGTCGGTTTCCTCCACCTGGCCCTGTCTCTAATTCCCTTTATCATGGAATAAGGAATGCTATTGAATTTAAACTGAAAAACATGAAACTGGTTATACTCTTTACCATTAACTACTAGATTATTTCATTACTTTACTAGGAGCATGTGTCTTTTGAAAGGAAAGAAAATGGGAAAATTCTTTATAAATTTTGGGGGTAAATATTGATAAACTAAGCTTCTGGAGAAGAAGCAATATGAACATCAGGCAAGTATAGAAATATATTTTTTTTTTTATAAAATTTATATTTTTGTTTTACAGGAGGCTAATGAATTTCAAGAAATAGCATCTTCAGGTGTAGTATGTCTAATGAATCATCACTTTCAACCTTTGAAGCCTCCATTAACAAGAGCATCGAAAGAATTTTGTGACCAATGTGCAAACATTATTTGGGGTGTAATCCATGTATCATATACATGCACATGTAAGTATATTTTTAATTCTCATATTTAGAATACCTTTCATTAGGGCTGATTATCATTTGAACACTATTAATGCTTCATCTTTTTCTGATAATGTTGAATATTGCAAAAAATGTTCAAGAGGGTAAGAAAATAGCTGATTTATCAAAATATAAGTTTTTCCTCTGTTACGTAGCTTCCTGTTTTGAAATAGTAGGTTGGCCAGGGCACCAGCCATCCGTTGAGATACTACCGCTAGAGAGTTATGGGGTCTTTTTGACTGGCCAGATGATACTACATTCTCTCTGGTTACGGTTCATTTTCCATTTGCCTACACGCATCCACACTGAATAGTCTGGCCTATTCTTTACATATTCTCCCCTGTCCTCATACACCTGACAACACAGATTACCAAACAATTCTTTTTCACTCAAGGGGTTACTGCACTAATTGTTCAGTGGCCACTTTCCTCTTGGTAAGGGTAGAAGAGACTCTTTAGCTATGGCAGGCAGCTCTTCTAGGAGAAGGACACTCCAAAATCAAACCTTTGTTCTCTAATCTTTAGTAGTGCCATAGCCTCTGTACCAAGGTTTTCCACTGTCTTGGGTTAGAGTTCTCTTGCTTGAAGGTACACTCGAGCACACTATTCTATATTGTTTCTCTTCCGCTTGTTTTGTTAAAGTTTTTATAATTTATATAGGAGACATTTATTTTAATGATGTTACTCTTCTTAAAATATTCTATTTTCCTTTTTTCCTTTCCTCACTGGATTATTTTCCCTGTTGGAGCCTCTGGGCTTATAGCATCCTGCTTTTTGAACAAGGGTTGTAGCTTAGCTAGTAATAGTAATAATAATAATAAAGATATTTTGACGAAGGAAAAATCTATTTCTGGGGAGAGACCTGTGGCGCCCGGGGAAAAGGAGTCCTTCTAATATACTTTTCTGATAAAACTTCCAATTATACCAGAGAAAGATAAAAGCATGGAATGCAGAGGTTACTACCCTCGCGCGAGCACCTTGTGCGTGTCGTGTATAAAGCAAAGGCGCGTGAAAGCCACTATTCACAGGCTGTCTTCCATTTAGTTAATTCCTTCGTCAAAAGGATGGGCCGATACAGAGGCACCAGCCAATCTACCAGAGTCCCGCCACCCACGCCCCGAGGCGAGCGCCATCTGAACAACATCCTTCTGTATTGGACATGATGGCTTGGAAAGGAAAGGGTGGGATCGTGCAAAAGAATAGGGAAGGGTTTCACCGGGCGCCACAGGTCTCTCCCCAGAAATAGATTTTTCCTTCGTCAAAATCCCTTTTCTGGGTCGACCTGTGGCGGCCGGTGAAAATGTACCAGAGAATGCCTTCCAAGCCCAATAATAATTAGTAATGAGGGGAGAGAAAAAACACCATGTAAGGAGAACCATATATTATATTAAGGTAAGTAAGCATGAATCATAAACTAGTCACCGGACATAGTGAGCGTAAGGCTAAACAAACATGATAACAAGGAAACCTCCGAGTATCAGAGCACAACAAGCAACAAAACTGACATGGCTAAGAATATCCCAACACTAAATTACGGTAAACACATTAAAAGTTGAAATCATCTTAACCTAATATGTAATAAACTAGGACTAACGAACCACCAAGGAAGCGGCGTCGTGGTGCGAGTGGCGGGTAGGAGGGAGAAGAAAAGAGATGGATGAAAGGAAGAACAAGAGATCACTGGGGAGAGATACGGCTCCCAGCTGCAACCGTTGGGTATTTAAGGGCCTGTAAGTTCTTTAGATAGTGGCGTTTGAAGACCATAGGAGATTTCCAACCCGTGTACTTTTTAAGGTCATCAAAGTCCATATTTTGGAAATAATTGATGGAGGTAGCTACTGACCGGATATCATGAGCATGGGGAAATGATCCCAGATTGGCTTGTTTAATGAAGTATAGGATCTGTTGCCTAATACCCTGTATGGAAATGGTACCTCCTTGTTCTCTGATAAACAAGGGGCCAGACGATCGGGTAGCAGTCCTGGCTAAAAAGGCCCTGAGAGTAGTGACTGGACATAGAGAAGTATCTTGGAGAAGAGGAATAATCTTCCAAGGGGACCACCTATTTTGGGGGTCTTCATTTTTAGCTAGGAACGCCCTGTCTGGAGAAAGAAGTACTTCACCTGAAGGGAGGAAATCTATGTTTTCTGAGTTTCCTGAGAGAGCTGCTAGTTCTGAGATTCTAGCACCCGAGGCCAAAGCTGTTAGAAATAAAGTCTTCCTAAGAAGAGTGATATAGGAGCAGGATTCGTTGTCCGTGTCGGAGGCAAGTTTGAGGACATCATTTAGAGACCAAGGGACCTTTTGTGGGCGAACCGAAGGTCGGAGCCTAGCACATGCTTTTGGAATAGACGAGAAATAAGAATCCGCCAGGTTAATGTTAAACCCAACCAGGAAGACTTTCTTCAAAGCTGACTTAATGGTGGTTATAGTGCTAGCTGCTAGGCCTTTGTCAAATATGGACCTAAAGAAGGAGATGGCTAAATGAGGAGTCATAACCGAATGGTCTGAATTCTTTAAGAAATCTGCTAGTTTCTTAACTGCCGAATCGTATTGGCGAATCGTAGAGTCCCTTTTGTCTGATTCTATGAAGAGGACATTATCCGGGTCGATGTTTGCATCCTTACGAGCCGCAAACTTCATGAAATCCACAGAGTTAGGGTTTTGGCTATCCTTGAGGAATCTGACACAGTCCGAGTTTGGACCACTTGGGTCAGTTTGAGGAATGGGATCTGGAAGGGACGGAGTTTCAACTCGAGGAGGAGAGGAAACCAACTACTCTTTGGCCAGTGAGGTGCCACTAAAGCCACTGCCCCGTGGAAGGAGCGGAGTTTGTGTAAGACTTTCAGTAGAAGATTCACTGGAGGGAATAAGTAGATCTTCTGCCAATGGTTCCAATCCAGGGCTAATGCGTCCATGGCATAAGCCTGAGGGTCCAGGTTCGGGGTCACATAACATGGGAGTTTGTGATTGAGTTGGGTCGCGAAGAGATCTACCTGGAGACCTGGAACCAGCCTGAGTATCCACCGGAAGGAGTGTATGTCCAGGGACCATTCCGATTCCAGTGGTTTTGTCCTGGATAATGAGTCTGCTATCATATTCTGGACTCCTGCTAGGTGAGTTGCTGACAGGAACCAGTCTTTGTCGGCTGCCAAGGCGAAGATAGTGACCAGGATCTGATTCAGGTTGGGTGACTTGGATCCCCCTCTGTTGAGGCATTGGACTACTGCTGTGCTGTCTGAGACTACTCTGATGTGGGTCGACCTCGGAGGAGAGATTCTCTTCAGGGTCAAGAACACTGCCATGGCTTCGAGAACATTGATATGGAACTGCTTCATGGCGGGTGACCAAGAGCCCTGAAACTTCTGATGTTGGGAGTAACCCCCCCATCCACTCAGAGACGCGTCGGTATGAATTGTCACTTGTGGAGAGGGGAACTGTAGAGGAACCGATTTGGAGAGGTTCCTCCGTTCGGACCATGGTCGTAGTCTCATTTTTAAGACAGAGGGGATCTTCGAGATCTTTTCTCTTAAAGGTATTGTCGCTCTCTTTCTCCAAACTCGATTGATGTCTTTGAGTTTGGCTTTTAATAGGAGATCGGTCAGTGAGGCAAATTGGAGAAGGCCGAGGATTCGTTCTGAAGCTCTTCTGGACACCTGTTTGTGTTTGAGAAAGTTCCTGACCTTGGAAGCCATCTCCCTTACCTTCTTGGGAGGAAGGGAGAGCCTGTGCTTTGAAAGGTCCCACCGGATGCCTAACCATTCGAAGTGGCTTGATGGTTGTAGGCGAGACTTTCGGAGATTGACTTGGAAGCCCAGTTTGGCGAGAAAGTGAATTACCTTCGACGTAGCTCTGTTGCATTCCTGGGTCGACTGGGCCCAAATGAGCCAATCGTCCAGATAGGCGATGATCTGTATCCCTTGGTTTCTGAGCTGTTCGAGCACCGTCTCCCCCAGTTTCGTGAATATCCTGGGGGTAATGCTGAGACCGAAGGGCATGACTTTGAATGCAAAGGCTTTCTTGCCGAGACGGAAGCCTAGGTAAGGAGAGAAGTTTCGAGCTACTGGGACATGATAATAGGCGTCGGTAAGATCGATAGAGGTGGTGATGGCCCCACGGGGAAGTAGGGTCCGTACCTGAGAGATAGTCAGCATACGGAACTTGTCGCAAAGGATGTAAGAGTTTAGTTTCGACAAGTCCAGAACTACCCTCAACGCCGACGAGTCTTTTTTCGGGACTGTAAACAGGCGGCCTTGGAATTTCAGGGATCGAACCCGTTTGATCGCTTTCTTCTTGAGTAACTCTGTGGTGTACTCTTCCAGGATGGGAGTGGGTCTCTGGAAGAAGGTCACTGGTGGGGGAGGAGATCCCTGTGACCATTTCCAACCCAAGCCCTTGGATATTATGCTGTGAGCCCATGGACTGAAGGTCCAATGGTCTCGGAAGTGCTAAAGTCTCCCTCCTACCGGCATCACATCATTGGGAGGGAGTGAACCTAGGTCCCCTCCCTCCACGGGCACCCTTTGCTTTAGGTCCGCCTCGTTGGCGTAACTGTCCTCTTCCTCTGAAGCTTCCTCTCTGGTGTCCACGAAAGGAACCGGAGGATTCGTAGGTAGGGTTGTATGCAGGAGAGGACATCCAAGAGGGGTTGGGCTGTGTACCAGGGGTAGCAGTGAGGTAGACTACTTGCTGAGGGGGAGCCGGTTGTTGAGAAGTCGAAGCAGAGGAAGACTGTGTCGACGAGTTACCCCGGACCGTCTTGTAAGGAATAAACCTCTGCTTCTTCTTGAAGAACGTCTGTTTCTGGGATTCGATCCTCCTTTTGGCTGAGAGACCCCACCTTACTTGCAAATTTTGGTTTGCCCTCGCCGCGTCCTGAAGAACCTTATCAACTTCGTTCTGAGGGAAGAGGTTCTTACCCCAGCAGGAGGACGCTATCAGCCTGTTCGGTTCATGTCTGATGGAGGCCTCAGACAGAACGAACTTCCTGCAACTAACTCGAGCCGACCAGAAGTCATGGAGGTCTATTTGGTAGGACAGCAGCAGGTTCTTTGTGACGACTCTGAACAGCGTTTCCTCTGGGTAAACAGATGCTAGGGACTCTATGGAGATGATGGAGTGGAGGGACCTAGCTAGTCTATTACGGGTCTCGAACTCAGTTTTGAGAAGACACTCTAGTAATCTGGGGAGCTTCTCAGAGAAAAGAGTAGAGGCACAGTCCGGGTCTAGCTTCCCCACTGTGAAGGTAGAAGACGCGTCATCCCAGGTTGCAGAGGTACCCGGAATAAGCAATGAGGTGGGGTCCGTCTCCTTGAGAGCCGGCATGGAAGAGCCTTCCTTGATGGCCTGTATTGTCAGCTCTGTGATTTTGTCTATGAGCGGCAAAGAGATGGAGGCCGCTGTCGTAAAAATAGTGTAGGCACCTTTGTGTGGGGTGAGCTTGGAGTTAATACACCCCCACTCTGATAGAGTTCTGGCCCAGATAGCCTGGGCCTGCTCTTTCGGAAATATCACTGTTTACTTCGGTACCTTGTCCATACGGACCAATGCATGTTCCTTTAAACGTACGAAGCCATTGAATGGGAATTCTAGCCCTGGGGGGTAGAACTCCAGGTCCTCTAGAGGGCGGGTGCCTATGCCCTCCAGAGTTAGGGAACCATCTAAGAATGGGGCATGCAAGGCAAACCGCCAAGGATTGTTTTTATCGAAGGGAGGTAGCTTCGATGCGTCTGGGACGGAAGGAGGAGGAAGCTGAGTTCCGGAGCGGATCAGAGTAGCCACCATATCCTTAATCTCTGTCATCGCCCCAGACTGATGTTGAATTTGTTCTCTGACAATATCCCTGACCAGTTCGATGGGGAAAACATCGCCCCAGGGTACCTGAAAGCCACCCGTTGGTGGTGTCTTGGATTTGGAAGGCTTGGACTTCTTAGGAGTCGTGGTTTTACGGGGAGCAATATGAATATCAGGAGCCGTCGAGGGTCCGGGGACCGGTGACGTGGATACTGGCAAAGCTGAAGACTTATAAGTGTGTAGTGGCTTCACCTTGGGTTGTACGGGGACAGAGGGATCCCAAGGAGAAGCCTTAGGCTTATCAAAACCGAGAAAGGAAGAGGTAGAAGAAGGAGTAGGAGAGAAAAGGGTTTCCACCAACTCGGCACCACTTACCTGCTCCCCCATGGGTTCTACGTCTATATCTAGATCTGCCACGTCCAGCGGTACGAGGGGTTCGTCCTCCGCGGAAATGGGTGCTCTGACTTCTTCAATTAAGGGGGCAGCAACTTCAGGAGAGACTGCTGCAGTAGTCGAGCCTGGGAAGAGACGGGAGGCCATGTCTCCATCGAGGAGATGGGGTGCGCCAGACGGGGCATTCCTGCCGAAGCCCGACACCCAAGGACGAAGAGTAGCCCTTGCTGACCGAAGAGAGTCATCATCGGCCTGAAAGATTTGTAGTGATTAGTGATGCAGGAGGGGGATTGCTCTCCAAAATATACCGTGTATGTCATATTAATGGCCAAATTACTGTCTGCCAAAGATAAATAAGGAACAAAAGGAAAAACCCACTTACATCATCGTTCAGTAGTATTGAGGACAACTCGTAACAGAGCGAGCACAAATCCGGGAACCAAACTATATACGGGGCTTGTCCCGGTTCCCGGATAAAGGGGATGGCGCAGTGTGCGAGGGACCGACAGAGGTCATGCCCAACGGGGTCGTTGAACGAGGCAAGGCATCCTTGGGCAGTACAACGGACCTTCTGTAAAAGAAAGGAGACATAAGTCTTGATGTTCCTTGAAACTCTGGTAAAGGGTTAAAACCCCTACTAACAGATCTTAGTTTAATGCAATATTGGTGCTAAAGGGAATTCAGTGAGAGCCGGAGCTCCATATTAAAACACTTTAAATATAAAAGCACCAGCAATGGTAATGGGGCTGTATCATTTTAAAAGTGATAATAATGAAATAAGAATAGATAATCTAAAGCAATCTGCCGACCTCGGAGGGTCGGGGAAGCAGTGACAGGCCCGTAAAATAAATATAAAACACAAGCCGTAGCTAAAGGCAAGGCTAATATAAGTGTGAAGTGTATTGGCGATCTCCGGTGAAGCCGGAGGTCGATGAAAGGTCCTGAATAATTCAATTGTGAATAATAATTCAATTGTGAAATTTATTAAACACAAGCCGTAGCTAAAGGCTAAGGCTAATATAATAGTAAAGCGTATTGACGATCTCCGGTGAAGCCGGAGGTCGATGAAAGGTCCTGAATAATTCTATTGTGAATAATAACTCAATTGTAATAACAAAGGATATTTGTGTGGATATGGCCGTGGCCTGAGACTGGAGTAAGGGCCACCGGAGGGTCGTATCTAAACAATATGAAGCCCGTCCCAGAGGGTTGTAAGTAAACAATATATATATATAACAATAGTTCCAAAGTCATTGAGAATCCCTCATGGTGGAGTAGAACTCAAGGCGGAGTGGAAAAATGTTCAGAACTACTCCCAAACCGTAACGGGGAGAGGACGGAACTCGGGACCTAAAAATAACGCCAACTATTGAAAAATAACCAAAAACTAAATAACTCGTAAGCTATCATACACCCGTAGAGGGAGGGGTGAGGGAGGGAGAACCCGTTGAACGCACAAAACAGAAAACGGGAAATCCGCTCACCCACCTGAGCTAAGAAAGAAAACGAGAGAAAGGGGTAACTCGTGACTGAGAACAGAAAACGGGAACCCCAATCTCTCGCTCCCTTGGTCACAAAATCAGGACTTAATAAGCACACAACACTATTATAAACGTATAATAATAAAATTGTAACATGAAAATAAGACTACGAACGAAGAATAGCGTCTGCTAAAACCTAAATTAAAGGGAAATAGTCGACTGACGAAC
>NC_090764.1:42284490-42289490 GCF_036898095.1 Palaemon carinicauda
TGCTCACATGCCAACCCGTGGAGGTATGCTGAGCATATGGTTATCGCGACCGGCAGGATCTTCGTCAGCGATAAGATCGGCACGGTCCCCTTGGAAGACGTGGAGTTCTTCCCAAACTTTGAGGCCTACCCGGACTGTTACGTCCGTCTGCGTTCTGAACCTGCCTCGAAGGAAGAGACCGAACCGAAGGAAGAGATAGTGTTCGATCTCGCAAAGGCCCAGGCTATGCTAGCCACCACATTCAAGAGTAGGGGCTTTATCTGCTCTAAGCTTCCGGCCCTGAGCAAGAAGCACCCTACTTATGTCGCACCTGAAAGTGCGGTTCTTCCATTCCTGGAAAAGGCCTTAGCTGCGTGCCTTAAAGCTGCGGAAGAGGGGAAAGCCTGCCCTGCACTGGAGGAGTGCAGACCCTTCTCCATAGTAACTCCCCCTGACGCTCGACACTGGAAGGATGTCCAGCATACTTTCGTCGTGGGAAAGCTAGATCCTGACGTCGCCGGACGTCAGTTTAATGAAGACCTCCCTAAGCTCAACGATCACCTCCTTCGTCGGGAACAAGATACGAAGGAGAGGCTCGCAGCATCCTTATCTCATCAAGTCCAACTTGAAATTATGGCCTGTGACACCAGAGTACCAGACCACTACATGGTACTCTCCAAATCCCACATGATGACCGTGATGAAGGACTTGTACCACTTCATAAAGGCTCGGAGAGCCTGTCGTGAATTCGTGTTTGCAGGTGCCACCGTGAAACACGAACCCCGGAGGCTGATTTCCTCCAACATCTGGGGTAAACACCTCTTTCCTTCTGACCTCGTGAAGGAAATCACCGACAGAGCCGCCACGGAGAATAGGAACCTTCTCCACAAGTGGGGCATGTCCAGGAAAAGGAAACCCTCTCAGGACGACGGACCTCAACCTAAGAGGAAATCCCAAAAACAGAAACCCCAGCAACGTCAACAAAGACGTCAGTTTCCGGGACCCGCTACCTCCCAAGTGGTTGCCCAACCACAACAGACCTTTCAATTGGTCCCCCAACCGGTGTTGTCACAGTCACCGGTCTTCACCCCTGCTTTCGAGCAACAGTCAACTACCTTTCGTCCCAAAGGTAGAGGCTCATACAGAGGTGCAAGCAAAGACGCTTCTCGCCGTCCCTCCAGAGGCAGAGGAGGAAAGGGAGCTAGCGGCCGAGGCAGCAAGCCCTCGGGACACCAGAAGCAATGAAGTGCTTCCGGTGGGAGGAAGACTCCGCCAATTCCAGGATCGTTGGACCTTCGATCCCTGGGCACACAGCATCGTCAAGAGGGGTCTAGGCTGGAGTTGGACTCAACCATCCCCAATCTTCCAGCAATTCTTCCAACAATCAACCCCTCTTCTGGAAGAATATGTCCTAGATCTCTTGAACAAGAAGGTGTTAAGGAAGGTAAAGTCCACCAGGTTCCAAGGGAGACTGTTTTGTGTCCCCAAGAAAGACTCAGACAAACTCATAGTCATTCTGGACTTATCCCCCCTCAACAAGTTCATAGCGAACGACAAGTTCAAGATGCTGACTCTTCAACAGATAAGGACCCTTCTGCCTCGAGGTTCCTACACGGTCTCCATAGACCTGGCGGATGCCTACTGGCACGTTCCAATGAACCATCACGCTTCCTCCTACCTAGGATTTCGACTCCAAAGGAAAAGCTACGCCTTCCGGGCCATGCCCTTCGGCCTCAACGTGGCCCCTCGGATCTTCACAAAACTGGCGGATGCCATAGTACAACAGCTCCGCCTACGAAACGTCCAGGTGATGGCCTACCTCGACGACTGGCTAGTCTGGGCTCCATCGCCCGAAGATTGTGTAAAATCTTGCAACAAAGTCACCCAGTACCTAGAACACCTGGGATTCAAGATCAACGAGAAAAAATCTCGCCTCTCTCCAGCTCAGAAGTTCCAGTGGTTGGGAATCCACTGGAACCTTCAGTCACACCGCCTTTCCATCCCCCAGAAGAAAAGGAAGGAAATAGCAGGGTCTGTCAAGCGACTGCTGAAATCCAAACGCATTTCAAGACGCCAGCAGGAACGAGTTCTAGGCTCTCTACAGTTCGCCTCAGTGACAAACCCAGTGCTTCGCGCACAGCTAAAGGATGCCGCGGGAGTCTGGAGACGTTCGGCATCCATCGCTCGAAGAGACCTCAAGAGACGGCTTCCAAACAGACTGCGACTTCTCCTAAAGCCGTGGTCAGAAGCAAAGGCCCTGAAAAGGTCCATTCCTCTCCAACACCCTCCTCCATCACTCAACATCCACACGGACGCTTCGCTGGAGGGTTGGGGAGGTCACTCCCACCAAAAACAGGCTCAAGGCACCTGGTCTCCCCTGTTCAAGACGTTCCACATAAACATCTTGGAGGCCATGGCGGTCCTTCTAACCCTGAAGAAGTTATCCCCGCCGCCCTCGATCCACATCCGTCTAACCCTAGACAACTCGGTGGTAGTTCGTTGTCTCAATCGCCAAGGCTCAAGATCGCCCCAGATAAATCAGGTGCTTCTCCCAATCTTCCGTCTGGCAGAGAAGAAGAAGTGGCACCTGTCTGCAGTTCACCTACAAGGATTCCGCAACGTGACAGCGGATGCTCTATCTCGGACAAACCCGATAGAGTCGGAATGGTCTCTAGACGCAAGATCGTTCTCCTTCATCTCTCACCAAGTCCCAGAACTTCAGATAGATCTCTTTGCAACGAGCGACAACAATCAACTTCCTCGGTATGTGGCCCCGTACGAGGACCCCAAAGCAGAAGCAGTGGATGCCATGTCACTGGATTGGAACAGATGGTCCAAGATCTACCTGTTCCCCCCCACCAACCTTCTGTTGAAAGTCCTCTCCAAACTGAGAACCTTCAAAGGGACAGCGGCCCTAGTGGCTCCCAAGTGGCCTCGGAGCAACTGGTACCCCCTGGTCCTGGAGCTGCAGCCCAAGCTGATCCCTCTCCCGGGCCCAGTTCTCTCTCAACAAGTACAGAAGTCGACTGTCTTCGCTTCATCATCGAAAATCAAGGACCTTCATCTCATGATTTTCTCTCCCTAGCCGCAAAGAAGAGGTTTGGGATCTCGAAGAAAAGTCTGGACTTCCTAGAGGAATACAAGACCGAATCCACAAGACGGCAATATGAATCATCCTGGAGGAAATGGGTCTCCTTCGTCAAGACAAAAAATCCTAAAGAAATCACGATTGATTTCTGCATGTCCTTCTTTATTCACCTTCATGGACAGGGATTAGCAGCCAATACGATATCAACCTGCAAATCGGCCTTGACCAGACCAATTCTATATGCTTTCCAAATTGATCTGTCCAGCGACATCTTCAACAAACTACCGAAAGCATGTGCTCGCCTACGCCCAGCACCCCCACCGAAACCGATCTCCTGGTCACTAGACAAGGTGCTCCATTTCGCCTCCAACTTGGACAATGATTCATGCCCTCTCAAGGATCTGACTCAGAAAGTTATATTTCTCTTTGCTCTCGCTTCAGGAGCTCGAGTCAGCGAAATAGTGGCATTATCAAGAGAGGATGGACACATCCTGTTTACCGATACAGGAGAAGTTACCCTCTCCCCTGATCCGACGTTTCTCGCCAAAAATGAATTACCCACCAAAAGATGGGGCCCTTGGAGAATATGCCCCCTGAAGGAGGATGCCTCTCTATGTCCAGTAGAGAGCCTCAAGGTCTATCTTCGCAGAACTTCAAACTTTGGTGGAGGCCAACTCTTCAAAGGAGAAACATCGGGCAGCGACCTGTCACTGAAACAATTAAGAGCGAAAATCACCTACTTCATTCGCAGAGCGGATCCTAACAGTACACCCGCTGGTCATGATCCTAGAAAAGTGGCATCATCTCTGAATTTCTTTCAGAGTATGGACTTTGAAAGCCTTAAAAACTTCACGGGTTGGAAGTCCTCGCGAGTTTTCTTTAAACATTATGCGAAACAAGTGCACGAAGTCAAACATTTTGTGGTAGCCGCAGGTAGTGTTATGAAACCTGCACCTAACTCTGCGTAGAACAGTGAGTTACTTGGGACTCTAACTCTTCGGGTGCCTATGTTGACCCTCGAGCGATTCATAGTGATGTCGAAAACACTTAGTGCTTTTATAACTGTTCTTATCCCAGGTGAAATGTCATAGTTGTCACACAAGTGCCGCATGCCCTGAGCATGATGTGTTTTATCAAAGACTTGCGTTCCTCGAGAACGAGTGCCTACTAATAAACTTGAAATTCCTTTTCAGATTCAAGAGCAAGTCTTTATTACTATGTACATTATAATTACTGTAAAAGAATTTTACTTTCTGCTGTAAATTATTTAATTTCTGCATTTGTGAAATAAAATTTCTATTTTATTACCTGTGCGTCTCAATCAGCTCCTACTTACTATGAAATACATGCCTGTCATAGTTTTATTATTCCCCCTTTTCCTTATGGTTACGAAGAAATTAAGATGCTAACTCTTAATTTATATTCACTCTGATTATGTAAGGTTCCAACACGAATACTTACTTTTAATACCCGGGAGATGAACCATCATTCTCAATACACAGTGCCCAACCACCACTGGTCTAATTTTCAGAATGTTCCTATACAAATACCAAACATTCGGCTTCATCTCCAAGTTCTTCAAGTTCTTCTATCAGGATGAATAGCCCTTCAGTACCACTTTGACGTCGGCATGGCCCATGGGAACTTCACTGCCAAGGGGGGCAGGATGCTTCTTCCCTATGGTCCTTTATCAAAGATTACTATGCTGTTTTGTCAATGCCTTGGCACTTACTATTAGGGGAAAATCTACCACGATACATTGATTCTCTGGTATTCTTCCATCAGGACGCCATGGCTTGAGCCCAAAAAACGGATTTTGAGCGAAGCGAAAAATCTATTTTTGGGTGAGATAACCATGGCGTCCTGATGGACCCTCCCTGCTACTTCGTCCAGTTTTAGATCCCACCCTGTTCTACTGTATCATGGTGATGGG